>NC_133650.1:127856870-128156870 GCF_009905375.1 Apium graveolens | reverse complement strand
CGAAACGCCGTTACTTGAAACGGTCGTTTCTCCTAAACCGTTCATCGGAATCGAACGAACTACATATCAAAACGAAGCTCGTAACATGAGTTATCTAAACATGGCAGTGGTCATAATCTAGCAGGGGGTTCTCGGGTCCTAATGCTATGCACAAAAACAGTCTAAAGTAAATCGGACATTACGACGGCTATGTTTACGCGATTTCCGAATTTTAAACCAATTCAAAACAACCACAATTCAACCACATATCATTCATACAACCAACATCCATCCATACCATACTACAACAGCCCCAACAATTCAATATTTCCAATTCATACTTATTTCTCAATTATGAACTAAGAGTTTACTTAAGTTCATTAACTAATAACCAAGATTTCCAACTCCAAAAATATCACAAAATTAACCAATCTCTAAACACACAATAATCATGCCTCTCACCAACTAAACTACTCATAACAAGCTCTAAACATGATTACACACCCATTACACTAACCCATCATCTAAACATTAGGAAATCTAAACAACAAAACTTAAAACTAAGACCATGAAGAGTTATACCTTCCTTGAAGCTTTTAATCCATGAAAGGTCCTTGGAATGCCCATGGAAGCCTTAATCTAACCTCCTACAAGCTTGTTCTTTCAAAGAAATAAAGAACACAAAAATTAATTTCAAGAAAGTACTATTCACCATCTTCTTGAATGATTTATAGGAAATGCTAGGAAAGGATTTTGAAGCTAAGATTTCTAGGAAGTATGTAACTTAACTAGGAGAAGCTAGGATAATTACCTTGTAAAATGGCAAGTGGAGGAGCTTGGACTTCCCAATTCTTAAGAAAGAAGCCGAGAGCTTCATGAAGAAATGGAAGGTTTGGTGTTTTGTGATTTGTTTTGCTTGGTTGGTTGCTTTTTGTCTTGTTTTTTGGTTAATTCCCTTTGTAGCCTTGACTTTGTGTGGTTAATATTCCACCACATTTCCTTCCCTCTTATGTCATGCTTGCATCATCCTCATGATGTCATCCTCCCCTCCTTGTCCTCTTCTCATTGGTTGGGTGACATCATCCTCTCTAATCCCTTTGATTAACTTCCTAATTGTTTGCCTAATGACCGCTGATCTGTTATACGGTTCGCTTAACTTTCGTTTTCGTTTATCGTTTGAGGGATCATACCCGGGATCTTATTACTTAGGTTCCCTTATCCTTTCTCAACACATTATATTCCTTCTATGATCCTCTCTTACAATCCTTTAATTTAAATCCTTTTTATCCTGTTACCTTATACTCAATTCTCTCCGTATCTTATGGATTTCCGGGAAAAATCAAAGTGTTCGGAATTGGATTCTGACGATCTTTACATACACTTATATACCACATAGAGTACTAATAATATCCCATAAGATCAATAACAGAACCCCTACATAGCGTGGCATGAAAAGTTTTCTCGTTCAGCAAAAACACTATTCATAAGGGTTTCAAAATTTCTCAAAAATTGGGGTTATTACAGTCTCCCCTCCTTAAAAGGATTCCGTCCCGGAATCAGATAGAAAACAGTTGGGGATGCTTTTCTAGCATTGTGCCTTCTAACTCTCTAGTCAATTTTTTCCCCATTGTGGCCCTACCACCAACTCTGCCTAGTTTGATAACCCTTCTCCTAAGCACTCGTTCCTTCTTAATCTATACCCTTCCTGGTTGCTCCATATAGGTTACGTCTGGTTGCATGTCTATGCGCTCCTATGCCCCTATTTATCTGGCATCCGAATTACACTTCCTTAACACTGATATGTGAAACACGTTATGACTTGCTACATGTTCTGGGGTAAGGCTAGCTCATATGCTAACTTCCCAATACTTCTTAATATATCCAAGGGTCCAACAATTGGTGGACTTAGCTTTCCTTTCTTTCCGAATCTCATTAATTCTTTTCAAGGGAATACTTTTAACAATACAAGGTTGCCTCCTTCCTATTCTTTGTCCTTTCGTCTCAAATCGACATACTTCTTATGTCCTTCCTGGCTACTACCAGTCGTCCTCTGATTAGATCTATTATATCCTTGATCCTTTGGACTACTGCGGGTCCGAGCATCTTGCGCTCTACAACTTCATCCTAACATAAGGGAGATCGACATTGTCTTCTCTCAAGGATCTCATAAGGCGATATCTCAATACTGACATATGATCTATTGTCATAAGAAAACTCAATCCGCGTTATGTGATCATTCCAATTTCTTTCAAGTCTATTGCACAGACTCTCATTATAGCTTCTAGCATTATAGCTTTTGCTTCTTAATACCCATTCTTTTCCAGTTCGTAGTCGCTACTACCTTCCGTTCCTAATATTATACTAGTTATACTTTTGCTCGCTAGCGTTCTATAATTTTTTAATAACCACGTCAACCTTAGTATCACGAATGTGTTTCCATTCCGCATACTACCACCACTTTATTACTCCTTTTTCAGTTGTTTCTATTTTCCAAAATTTGATCAATCAAATAGAAATAAAGGAATTTGTTGAGAGATCACTATGATCATGAACACTTGTTATATCGCATAGTTAGTACAGAAGGTGGCCAGCCTTTAGTACTTGACAAGCAACTAAACAATAGATGGTATCCTACTAGGCTTCTATCACAAAGATAGATAGTCATTCGGCAATACCTCCCCTTCTGGAAGGGTTGTTCTTCTCAGCTTACTTGAAATGAAAAGAAGAAAAAAGAACGAATTGAAGAGAATTGTATATATGAAAAATATACTGCCACAAAATATCTGGCTTGGAACCTACCTCTGAACTATAGAGGTTTGTCATAGGAGAACAAAACATAAACGTATTTATATCAGCATCAAGTATTATAGCATCGTATTTCACATGCCTAAATATTTGCTATTCCGTCCATCATTCTATGGACCCATGCTCTTCCTCGAGCTTATACACAATCACCTTTGAAACTCCCTCGATTTCGAAAATCGAACCTGGGATCTCATTCTAGACATCATCGTTACTAGAGTTCTATGCTTGCATCGCAACCTTCCTCGTATAATAATACGGCTCTCTATTGATAAGAAAGAATAAATATTCAATAGGTAGATACTCTACTTAATTAGTCTATCAATGATAACTTATACACTACCACTACCCGATTAGTGGTATTTAATCTCAACATCCATTCCAATACAACTCTCACGGTTGTAATCAGCTCATTACTCGCAGAATCATTGCTGCCTTACTATGGTCCACCACTGACCTACTGTCGTCATTCACTTTCCATGAAATCTTAATATCTAACCATACGGAGTCCATATATGTCGTATCAAATCCTTCTAAGGAGGTAACATAATCACCATTCATGATTCATGAAGAACACTCCTGATCCTGACATACATACATGACATGAAGTAGATAAAATTACAGAGGAGTTTCAATCAAAGCAACGATAGCAGGTTAATACCATTCTTAATCGTATGCCTTCAATTGAAGACTTAACTCAAAGGTTCGTTTAGTCCTTTTTGAAATATGGTCCTGGATTATCTCAAGATAGGACCTTCTAAGATAGATAGCCCGTTCATGGCGATTACACGAATTAAACCTTTACCAACTACTATTACGGTTGGGTATTGCACAGTCATCAGAAGGAATGTCAATCTCCCAAACCATAATACAACCCTCACAGCTTTAACCATCATCACTGTATTCTTTTGGCACAGGCGCCTATAATTATCCTCTTACCTTTAAAGTGTCGGCCACCTCTTTGGCCTTTCTTGATAGTAAAATTTCCTTATAGTCAATGTCATTTTAACCACCTCCAAATAAATTTTCTACCTTATTTCAATCACAGCTTATGTGAAGATGTTTTCCTTTAATATCTGATGAGTAAATAAAATAATAAAAAAAATATCACCATTTTTCCATAAGTTATTGCCTCAATCTTTAGAGGTTAATCTCTGTCACGACTGACTCTCAATCATACTTAGAACATCTTTTATCTTAAGTCCTAATTGCCCTGAACAATTTCGACCTTTACTGGTTCGATTCATACTTTCTCGTGGTTCAACACGTGCCCCACTTGGCAATATTATAATTACGTCATATTTCCTTTATCAACATTTCTATTCTTGAGAATTTTGAATATTACCTTTCTCCTTGTAAAACCTCTAAGGTTATCCTTGAATCATTCCTCCTGTATTCCTTAGATACAGGGCATATCAAAATACCATTTACTACTACTAGAACCATTGTCTATATACTTCTGAAAAAAATTCTCCACTGATTCTTAAAGGTTGTTATTACCTTAATCCTTTCCAATTCATCCTGTCAAAACTCATACTGTTCCTATTAAGGGTGAAATGTCAACCTTTATGCATTCCCCTAGGATTCATTTTAAGTTACCGATGTTCTATTCTTAATTCCACCTTTTAAAAAGGTACATGCATCCTTCCATGGATAAATCAAGTCATATATCCTTGATAGATTATCTTATTCATCATTCCCACCTCGATAGTCTATACCTAACTTCATAATAGCATCCTTATTCAAATTGAGGTCAATCCATATGGCCTCCAAAAGATAACAATGGTCATCCGCTTTTCTTTCCTGATTTGGTAATGATAACATGGATGTTCTGGAAGATATTGGTCATGTTCAACGTGAACCTCTTCTAAATAATTCCTTATTTACTTTTGTTGTTTATCTCAACAGTCATCTCAATGTTGGGATATCTCTCATACCTGGCGTCTCCCTTTCTGGGTATCGAGCCATCGGTCTTACATTTCACATTATTGAAGGTCACTTCCTTCATCCAATTTTTTTCCTGATTTCTTACTTTCTTGTCTCCTCAGTCTATCCGTGTCTCAATATTTATCCTTCGAACTATCTCAAGGTTTCCTCGAATCCTCCCAACTTAAAGGGGATAAAATATACATAACTCTTATGCCTTCAACCATCAATTTTAACTCATGGTGAATCACCCTCATCCTGACGATCATATACTTTTCTATTTCTATTAATATGAGTCTTTAGGGTTTCCTCATACCCAACTCCCTTATCATTCCTCAAACTCTGTTGCCTTTATATTCCTTTCCACTTCAATTCCTTTTTATTTTCCTTTTTCTTATCATTATTTCATGAACCAACACAACATAAGCATTGATTTCAAATATCCCGTCATTCTGGATTCCCGTCTTCAGAACAAATCTTAACAACTTTTACAGCTTAGATTCATAATTCATCATACTCGTCTGCCTTTGTTCTGGCTCTAAAGCTTTTACACTATCTCCATAACCTTGGGAAGTACTTTCCTGAAAACAATTGACTGAACTTAAATCAGTTTATTATAATCTCTTGCTCCGTGCCTTCCTTGGCCTTTCACCAGCGGGTGGTCTCTCTCTTAGGAGGGTAAGTGACAAAAACAGTCTTTTGTGATTCGTCAATCATTCAGAATCTCAAATGATTCCTCTATTTCCTTTAGCCAGGCTCTTGCCTCGACTGGGTCAACCTGTTCCTTGGAACTCTGAGAGCTTAGAGACTTACAGGTCCTGAAAGAATTTCCTATCGCATTGTCCCCTCAGGGTGGTGGTTGGGGATAATAGTCTAAGTTCTGTCTAGACAGGTCCATAAATTGCCATATAGGAGTACCGTCTCGGGTCTCCTTTCCTTACTCGACTTTCTGTTTCCTTAGTATGAAATGTTTCAACCTTCTCCCATAATCGGGGTTATCTTATACATTAAAAACCTTGTTTTCCACTCTATTATGTTATAGGTTCTTTCTTTCTTGATGGCAACCTCCCTGACTATCACACTTTGGGTTTGCCCTAAATCTTATTCCTCAAACTATGGCTCTCATCTAAGTTCTCATCCTTAAGCTCTTGAACTTTCGGAACCCAAATTCTATAGGAATACCTCATTATTCCCTTATCCTCTTTCTCGGTATTAATCTCATATTTATTTGTTGGCTCTCTGCCTTCATTCATCACCTTTCTCTGGCACAATATGCTCTTTTCCGATAATTCGGACTGTATTGCAATCTCAAACAGCTTTTCGGTACCGGCTCCGGTTACCTTCATATCTATTTCCATTTTTTTTCAAAATCTCTTATCAACTTTCCCAAAGACATTAACCTCTTGAGTCTCTCCTTCTTACTAAGGGCATCAGCCACCACATTGGCTTTCCCCGAATGATAAAGAATCTCCCAATCATAATTCTTGATTAGCTCTAACCGCCTCCTCGGGCATATGTTGAGCTCTCTCTACGGGAAAATGTACTAGAGTACTTATGGTTTGTGAATCTCATACTTCTCTCCATACAAGTAGTGCCTCAAACCTTTTGGGCAAAACTATTGCCACGAGCCTAAGCTCATGGGCGGGGATATCGAATTTCATATTACCTTAATTGTCTTGACATGTACGCGATTACCTTACCGTGCTGCATAAGCACGCACCCTAAGCCCTTGTGCGAAGCGTCACTATACTTCACAAAATCTCCTTTTCCATCTGGCAACGCCAGCATAGGGGCCATCACCAACCTCTGCTTCAGTTCTTGAAAGCTGTTCTCGCATTTCTCTGTCCATTCGAACTTCTCAGTCTTACGAGTAAGCCGCGTTAAAGGGGCTACTATCTTTACAACTTGAACGAACCTCCGGTAGTGACCGGCCAATCCTACCTCTGGTAGTTGACCAAACCATGGTCATCAATTCATCAGTGGTCCTTTATCCAATCCTGTCAGGATCCTCCATGGGATCCTCCTCAACAACTATCCCTTCTAGGACAACATCCTCAACCGCTAAATCCTCAATATCAACATCATCCGGTCCTGCATTAGGACACTCTATCGGATCCATAATCCGATCTCCAATTAGTAATAAAATATCATCGCGATGTTGCTCCTCAACCTCAGGGTTCGGAGTCCCGCTACCATATACGATAACGAACTACGCTCCTATCACGATATTTATAAGGGTTCCCATAAGGGTTTTAACTGTCAGTACTACGTTAGGTAGCCCGACTATGAACTTGGCAAGAGTTCTTATTATCTTAGTGAACTTATTATCTTAACGTCCCATCATCTCTGAGGTTTATAACGCTTGGCTCTGATACCATTTCTGTAACACCCCCAGATCCGGGGTCGGGGATCCAGGTCGTCACGGTCTTTCTTTCCACAATATCACTTCACTTAATTAATAATGAATAACCCTATGATGTGATCCCACACTAACACACACCACAACCCGTTATAGTCTCAGAGATGAAATTTAAATAAGTACAAGTCTTTGAATCCACAATTGAAAAGTTATTACAACCCAAAATGATTACTTGATAAATTTACAGTTAATTGCCATTATCTGCCACAAGTTATAATTATACATAATTGATTCTCAAAAGTATATGGTCTGATCTACAATAGATCTACCTCTGCAGCTATAGCAGCTACAACATCAACGGGAAGACGTGGGACGCTTCCCACGCGCTTGCGCTGGGTCTGCTGGAGTCTGGCCATCTTTCCTAACTGTTGTTGTGTGATGAAGAAATAAAGCAAGGGTGAGCAGCAAGCCCACCAAAATAATATGTATAATGATTTACAATATATGAGCCTACTCATAATACTCATGAAAGTCTTGGTCAAAAGAAATGAACCAAGTTTGATATCTTAATGCGATGAAGTCGCAAAATATTCAGTATATATATACATATATACTTTTCAAAATATTGGAAGTCCTCTTCCATGCATAATATACACAAAGTCCCAGTGTATAACTGTATAAAAAAATATCGTTGCAAGGTGATCTCATATATCTAACCTTGTCTCAACGTTTTTCTGAAAATCTTTGTCATTCATAAGACAATTATTAATTAGATATAAGTTTAAAAGATGAAGTTACAAGATACCCCAATATACTTATATCTTTCCCAAATACTACTTGAACTACCACCGTTCAAGTTATAATCAGTTTCAAAAGTTCATCACATAGATGAGACTACAAGACAAGATTTGAATAGATTCCATCTTTGAATATCATTATAAATAGTGAAGTTACGAGATACTTCAATAAGTCCCGATATATACATATATTCATATATATCTCCCATACATTTCCTGAAAACCTCCGTCATGTAAAGTATGAACAGAGTTTGAAACATCCAATGAATTTTGGAAAGGAAAAGAATTTTGGCATAAACCAAATATCTTGCTGATCAGGCAAAGATACCAATAAGTAACCTTTTCTACTAGTAGATGGATGAATCCCCCACCGATCATCACCCTGGCCTCATAAGGACCTTGTGCTGGACCGCCACCCGGCCTCTTACGCGTTGATGGACTGCCACCCAGCCACTTACACAATAATAGACCGTACCCCGGTCTGTCACTTATGCCGACTCAATTAGATGGGCTTACTTCCCGAACATTGGGCAAGTAATCAATTCATTTACCAAAACTGCAACCTCGTTGCGAATATAAAATACACCACAGAGCCGGATTCCCCAGGTTTTGAGCGAGTATTTAAATCCCCTTAAAAAAAAGGAAGATCTTAAATATAAAAATGAGTTTTGGGATCCGCTCTAACTTTAAAAATCATTTTGAAGACTCGAAAACACTTTATAGAGTGTTTGGAGTAAAGCTGATTTAATGAAGTAAATCAGTCCCCAGAATATTTAGAAAATGACTGAATATTATTATTTAAATAATATTCCCATAAAGAATAATCTTTATAAAAATAATTGAAGTAGAAGTATTAAAACTTATACTTGAAACGAGTATTAAATAACCAAAGATATACTTATACGAAAGTACTATCTTTATTTGAATAATCGAAAATAAGTTTGATTATTGACACCTTATTCTTTAATAAAATAAAGAATATATTGCAGTAATAAGCGGAGTCATAATACCTCGAATGAATATTATAAATAATATTCATAAAATAAAGGAGTCATACATCCTCAAATGAATATCCAAGTAATATCCAATAATAATATAAAAGAGTCATAAGCCCTCGAATGAATATTCAAAATAATATTCAATAATAAAATAAAGGAGTCATAAGTCCTCGGATGAATATTCGAAATAATATTCAATAAATAATATAAAAGAGTCATAAGCCTTCGAATGAATATTCAAATAATATTCAGATAAATAAATAAAAGGAGTCATACGCCTTCGAATAATATTCGAAATAATATTCAATAATAAAATAAAGTTAAAGTTATCGAATAAACCTTATTCGATTAATAGTTTGGAAAACTATAACCATATATATATATATAAATATATATATATATCCATATCCATATATATACAAAATCTACTCGGGATCCTCGACTCCCGGTTTTAGAAAATATTTTCACCTTTGGGTCCCTATACTAAGGGTATATGCAAGTTACCGCTATTCTCTAGCATAGGTATTATCAACTGAACCAACAGATATATATTTCAAGAATATGAAACAGGCATGCATATATACCATATCACATGCTACAATATATCGCAAGAATTTGCTAAATAACCAATATGCATTTATCGCAAGATCATGCATATACAAATGTATACATCACAACAACAGTATAACGGATAGAATACTTGCCTGAGCGACTTGGGGTGATAAAAGGCTCGGGACGAGTCTGGTAACCTATAAACAACAAGTAAGTTGGAATTAAACCAAAATCACTTGTAAATCTATACTTTAACTAACTTAGACTCTAATGCTTGTTTTACGCTCACTGATTCGCTTAAGTCACTCGGGTACCCTCGGCTCCACCATTTTTAATAATTTAACCTTTACGAGTTTTAAAGCGATTCCTTCGCGAGTATCTTACCAACTGCCTAAAACACTTACCATAAATGTTTCATACATTAATTAACCCTTTTTGGTCTTTAACCTATGTTTCAAAGCAAGGTGAGGGGAAAAGTTTCGTTCGCGAAACGCCGTTACTTGAAACGGTCGTTTCTCCTAAACCGTTCATCGGAATCGAACGAACTACATATCAAAACGAAGCTCGTAACATGAGTTATCTAAACATGGCAGTGGTCATAATCTAGCAGGGGGTTCTCGGGTCCTAATGCTATGCACAAAAACAGTCTAAAGTAAATCGGACATTACGACGGCTATATTTACGCGATTTCCCAATTTTAAACCAATTCAAAACAACCACAATTCAACCACATATCATTCATACAACCAACATCCATCCATACCATACTACAACAGCCCCAACAATTCAATATTTCCAATTCATACTTATTTCTCAATTATGAACTAAGAGTTTACTTAAGTTCATTAACTAATAACCAAGATTTCCAACTCCAAAAATATCACAAAATTAACCAATCTCTAAACACACAATAATCATGCCTCTCACCAACTAAACTACTCATAACAAGCTCTAAACATGATTACACACCCATTACACTAACCCATCATCTAAACATTAGGAAATCTAAACAACAAAACTTAAAACTAAGACCATGAAGAGTTATACCTTCCTTGAAGCTTTTAATCCATGAAAGGTCCTTGGAATGCCCATGGAAGCCTTAATCTAACCTCTTACAAGCTTGTTCTTTCAAAGAAATCAAGAACACAAAAATTAATTTCAAGAAAGTACTATTCACCATCTTCTTGAATGATTTATAGGAAATGCTAGGAAAGGATTTTGAAGCTAAGATTTCTAGGAAGTATGTAACTTAACTAGGAGAAGCTAGGATAATTACCTTGTAAAATGGCAAGTGGAGGAGCTTGGACTTCCCAATTCTTAAGAAAGAAGCCGAGAGCTTCATGAAGAAATGGAAGGTTTGGTGTTTTGTGATTTGTTTTGCTTGGTTGGTTGCTTTTTGTCTTGTTTTTTGGTTAATTCCCTTTGTAGCCTTGACTTTGTGTGGTTAATATTCCACCACATTTCCTTCCCTCTTATGTCATGCTTGCATCATCCTCATGATGTCATCCTCCCCTCCTTGTACTCTTCTCATTGGTTGGGTGACATCATCCTCTCTAATCCCTTTGATTAACTTCCTAATTGTTTGCCTAATGACCGCTGATCTGTTATACGGTTCGCTTAACTTTCGTTTTCGTTTATCGTTTGAGGGATCATACCCGGGATCTTATTACTTAGGTTCCCTTATCCTTTCTCAACACATTATATTCCTTCTATGATCCTCTCTTACAATCCTTTAATTTAAATCCTTTTTATCCTGTTACCTTATACTCAATTCTCTCCGTATCTTGTGGATTTCCGGGAAAAATCAAAGTGTTCGGAATTGGATTCTGACGATCTTTACATACACTTATATACCACATAGAGTACTAATAATATCCCATAAGATCAATAACAGAACCCCTACATAGCGTGGCATGAAAAGTTTTCTCGTTCAGCAAAAACACTATTCATAAGGGTTTCAAAATTTCTCAAAAATTGGGGTTATTACACTAGTAGACCAGACATCATGTTTGCAATATATCTATGTGCAAGATTTCAAGCCAATCCAAAGAAATCACATTTGATGGCTGTGAAGCGAATTTTCAGATACTTAAAAAGGACTCCTAACTTGGGATTATGGTATCCTAAGGGAACAGGTTTTGAAGCTGTTAGATACACAGATGCAGATTTTGCTGGATGTAGGGTTGACAGAAAGAGTACTATTGGAAGTTGTCAGTTTCTTGGATAAAGACTTGTATCTTGGTATAGCAAGAAACAACAATTTGTGTCAACTTCCACAGTTGAGGCTGAATACATAGCTGCTGGAAGTTGCTTTGCTCAAGTGCTTTGGATTAGAAATCAGCTAATTGATTATAGCCTAGTGTTTCACAATATTCCAATTATGTGGGACAATACTAGTGTTATATCTATTATGGCTAATCCGGTTAATCATTTTTGAACAAAGCACATTGATGTAAGGTACCATATTATTAGAGAACATGCTGCAAATGGTACCATTGAGCTTATTTTTGTTCCAACAGAAAAATAGTTAGATGACATTTTTACTAAACCTTTGGATGAAGCTACTTTCACTAGACTTGTAGGTGAAATTGGTATGCTTAATTCTTCATCATAAATCCAAGAACTCAGCTAATGTTTTGCAGCATATTAATTTCTAGTAAATCAAAATTAATTTGATTTAATTAGAAATTAACTGGAATATGAGTTATAAATATTTCAGAAATCTCTGTATATTTATTTTTCAAAATTCAAAATTTAGCTTGGAATTTTTTAATTCTATGAAAACTGTTTAAGCGTTGTTTTACATTTTCAATATGTGAAATTAGCAGAAGACAGAGTCAAAAAGAACAAAAGTATTTAGAGAACTGAGCTCTCGATAAGTCTAATTGACTTTTCGACAAGCCATTTTAAGACTTCTCGAGTCAGTTCTCGATAAGTCATTTTTCTGAATTTTCGAAGGACTTCTCGACAAGCTTTATTATGACTTATCGATAAGTCAATGTAGGGTTCTCTATAAGTATTAACTCACAAAGTTCTCTACAAGTATAATTTTAGACTTATCAATAACTCAGAATTGAGATAATTTAATTTAATAAATTATTTTGGTAAAATACTTTTGACAAAATCACTCTGATTTTATTTTGATTTATTCAAATAAAAATTGGAAATAATTCAGTCATTCAGGACAAACTGAATATTTATTTGACATCTCGACAAGTCATTTTCTAGTTCTCGATAAGAGTCAGGAAAATGACATATCGATATGTATCTATTCTCTCAATATGACTTCTCGATAAAAAAATTCCAAATGTCCATTTTTAGTTTTCGATAACGCATTTACCTTTACTATAAATACCCAGACATCTCGACATACACCTCTTTACGCTTTCGAGATCTCTAAGTGACCTATTTTTTTCAATTCTCAACCGCTCTCTCTCGTTTCAAACTCTCTCTCACTCTCTACTTTTTCTTACCCACTCAAATTCAGACTATTTCAATGGCATTAAACACAGTTACACCTTTCATCCCAAAGGAGGGCACCAATTACCTCACTTTTATTGATGCAAACCAGGCTCCTGATTCTTTCAAAGTTTTCGTGAAGTTCCTTTTTGAAAGTTACTTTGCAGGTGCCTTGACAGCAAATCCAGTTCTGTACTTGGATGTTCCGGGGGATTTTTGGAACACGGCCGTGATAAGGACTGTGGTGCATGAAAACCAGGCTGTATCTATAGTGGTTAATTGCTCCACTAGAGGCGAGCAAGTGGAATTTTCTGAAGAAGATGTCAATGAAACTTTGGGCATCCCAACTGCAAATTTGGTGGAGGTTCCAACACAGGTTGAGCTAGCTGAGTTCATGGACTTCATCAATTATAGTGAAAGAGTCAACCTGGCTAGCCTGAACAAGAAGTTTCTCATGAGAGAATGGTCTTTCTTGTTTGACTCTATTATGAAGGCTTTCACATGCAGAAAGATAGGGTATGACAACATCTCTAGTATTGTCCAGAAGCTGGTGTTCTCAATGGCCCACAACAGACATCTCAATGTAGGACATCTTATCATGGAGGAGCTAAGCACCGCGCTCATTATGCCTTTGACAACAAGAGGTAAAGAAATTTTTCTTCCTGGATTTATAATGTCTGCTTTAAATCATAAAGTGCATGACATTCATATGCTTAATGGTATAGATAAGACTAAGATATGTAATTGTACGCAAGTGTCCAAAGTTTTGTTTGGTTCACTTACTACTAAAAACAAGGTACCTGTAAGTTTTAAACTCACTCCATTTATGATTGAGAGGTTTAGGACTTACGCTTACCCTATGCCTGACATGAGATCTAATAGTGAACCTAGTACAGCTATGGCTCATGTCTCTGTGGAAGCACAAACACAGGACAACCAACAGGGGCCTTCCCAAGCTGAGACCAGTCCTTCTGTACCAATAGAAGCTAGGAAGCCAACCACTTCATCCTTTCAAAAGGGTGAAGTGAGTAAAAAGAAAAGAAAGCAGGCACCATTAAAAGTAGTTATTGAGAGTGGTGAGGACCAAACAGAAAAAGAGTCACCCTTGGTCAGAAAAACAAAGAAGGTAAAACAAACTGAGTTGACCACTCAAGCCACCTCTGCACCCTCGCAACAGGATGAAGTTGTAAAATAGGGACTTAAACAGACTCTAGAGGCATCCTCTCAATATGGTGTCTCTATTGAATAAAACATCCACCCTAATGCACCATGTACAGAGTCTGCACCATCACTTGAACAAATTCAAGTGTATGAAAGGAGATAAGAAAGGCACACATAAATATAGCACATCTCTTGAAGCTCCCTCATTCACTCAGGGGGAGCTGCCAAAACTCAATTCTGAAATTCAAACTCTAATATCTCAAATTTCGTCTTCATATAATGAAGCACTTGAATCTAATTCTCAAGTGTTTCCAACTTCAAGTGACTTAGTTAATGAAACTATGCTCACCACCCAGGAACCAAATTTAGTTGGTGAGAGGATACATATTGGGGTAGACCTTAATGATACCAGCAAAAACACAGGGGTTTCATCAATTTTTACTGAAGACCCTGTGGCGGTTATAAATGCACATTCATGTGCAAATCAACCTTCACAGGTTGTGAGGTTTGAGGGTAGTACTCCTGAGGGGGAGCTATCTAAATTCTCTCAAATTCAATTGGAGGTTCCTCTTGCAAGAACAACTCCCCTCAAAACCCAAGCTGAGATTGCACTTATAATTGAAGCTAGGAGTTCAATTTCCAATGATCCTGCTATGAGGGAGGCAAATACATCACTTTCAAGTGACAGTGTTTTGAAAGAAATACAAGGGTTTGAGACTAGAGTACATGACAGTAACCTAGTTAACTCCCCTCCAATTCCAATGGAGGTTCTCCCCACAAGTGGAAAATAACAAAATGTCACAACCACAGGTCACCCTATGAGTCAAACTGTGACATCTATCACAGGTGGTTCTACTGAAACTCTACCCTCCACCTCACAACCAACAGATATTCCCTCAACATCCAACCCTTCACAACAACCATCTCACCCAATCCAACAGTGGTTAGAAAATGCTCAATCTCAACCAAGCACTATGGATGATCTTCTAGTTGACAAATTTCAGGTCTTTCTAACATCTCATAACATCGGCTCACTTCAGACATGACAAATCAAGACTATCAGAATTTTGCTAACTTATAATGAAGATATTGAGAAGTAAAAGCGGAAAATAGTGAATGAAGCTGAGCAGGATGGCAATATGGATGCCTGACTGTCTAAAGACTTCACATTGGAGATGAATCAGGTCTTGGCAAGATTCAGGAAGGAATATGTCATAAATTTGGGGAGTAATGCCAAGGTCCCGACCCCACAAAAAGTGATGCAGTTAATAAAGACTACAAGGCTCAAATCAAAGCTTTTCACCTATTTGGTAAAGCACTAGAATTAACTTTGATTGGCCATCAAGACAAGATCAGAAATTTGGTAAGGGAGAAGATGGATGAAATCATTCCTTCACAAGTCAAGATTCAATCAAAATTTTAATATTTTGCTTACCAAATGGCAAGATTTGATCTGACTACGGTGGATGCCAGTGTCAAAAGTCTAAGGCAATCTTTTATAGCTCTACATGAAGTGGTTCAATAGCACATTACTAACTCTAATGACACTAGACTCAAGTTGAATCAGCTTCATCAAAGCATATATGAGCCTTCAGCACTTTTGATGGAAGGCATAAAGGAAGCTGTGCAAGCAACCTTTGGAACATCTCTACCTTCAAGCTCTCAACAAGTCACCTCTACATCAACAAACTTGCAGATCCAAGCTCTCCAAAATCAAGTCTCCACTCTACAGTCAGCAAGTGAGTCTCTAACAAATCAAGTTTCTCAACTCATAGCCATGGTTCAAAGTCAGCAGGCTGATATTCAAACCTTAGTGGACTCCCACAAGCATCTACAAATGCAGAATTCTGTGTCTTTGGGGGTCATCATGGGTGCACTCAACATTCAACTTCTTGCACTTCTAGAAGCTGTGAGGCCTGAAATCCCTACACCTCATATCATTCCTGCCAACAAGACTAAAGGGGAGATAGAGGCTAGGTTACTAAAATCATCCCAAACATCTACATCTGTTCAAGCTCAAGCTCAAGCTGCTAATAAAGGAAAATCTCAAATAGTTGAAGTTGATGTTGGAATGGAGAGGCTTATCAAAGTAGCTGAGGGACCTAGTCTAATTAAGGAATTTGAAGCTGCTAATGGCTCTCAGGGCTTCTCTCAAAAACAACTTCATCATTTACAAGAGGGCTTTGAACAAGACCATAACCTTCATAAGGGTGATTTTGGTGACCAAGGGTAATTTTCAAGAAAAGAGAATTGCGATAAACATCAATGCTTCAGGTGTAGACAGATGCATGTAGGTGTCCCTAAATTTTCTTATATCAAAAAGGGCATCTGAATTAGACATCTTCATTGAAAAAGTCAATAAATTAATCAAAGAAGACACTCTCTTGCTTAGGGAATTACAAAAAGCTCAAAAAACTGCTTTTTCAGAAGCATATCTCTATCAACACAAGGGAGTGGATTATGTATGTCCATACACCACGGAACTCAAGAATTTTCTTGTTCCCAATCATTGTGTCATGGCACACTAAAAGTTTATAATGACTCTGAAAACTGGTTTGAAGACCAAGAAGAACAAGAATGATGAAGATTTTGAGATGATAAAGATTTTGGGGAGATACTTGAGAGATTCTGAAGCCAAGTTGCCCAAAACACAATTCAATAAGGATGATTTGGATGATGATGACCAGAAGAAAGATGATCAAAAACCCTCTGGCTCAAATCCAAGTCAGTCCTCCAAGACAACTACCAGCAAAAAAAGAATCAGGATGAGAAAAAGGGAGATGATAAGAAAAGAGGGGATGAGAAGAGAAGAAAAAAGAAGGAGGATGATTCAAGAACCAAGAAAAATGTCCAAACAATCCAAATCCAACATGCTCAAACCACTAAACCTACAAGCTCAAAAATTCAACTATCCTTGACCTCAAAGCCCAAGTTTTTTACAAACCAACTGCAAACACCCTACTCAAAATACCAATCACATCCAGCCAATCCACCTTGAAGAAAATCACAAACCTACCTTCATTGAAACCACCAGTTAAAACTCATTATAAATCTGTTGGAAGAAAACCAAAGAAACTGCAAGTTACTGAGAGAACTATCTGGAATTCTTCATATGATTTTCTGTCACTAAATTGGTGTATCACATATGAAGAATACTTTCAACAGCTAGCTGAAGAAATAGTCAAATTTTGGGTCATATCTTATACAGAAATCAGATTTTATTATGATGATGGTTCCTGTTGAGCAAGATTGAAGCTGCATGTATAACTCAACAATACTGGTTTGGATAACTCAACATAGAACAAGGACTTTGAAATAATCTATGTTCCACTAGAATCAGTACTGATTGTTTAATTGGGTATATGCAAAAAAGGTTTTGTTAGCTGCAGTGAAGAAGACGTCAACAGTTATCCGTATGAAGTCCATTAATATGTTCAGGCATCTGAGGAATAAGGTTGGAGTCATTCGAAGCAGTTGTCAGAATCAGTGTGAAGACCTCAAGGATTCCTAGTGTAGTTGGTTATATTTGGTAGAAATCTTAACATTGGTTTATACGGGTATAATACGAAGGCCTGAAATCAGAACTAGTCGTCTGTAAATCAGACACGTGCACGAGATGTCAGTGATCCGTGAAAGGAAACAGAGTATTATTTTTAGGATCATTGTTAAGTTGGTTTTGTACTCGAGAAGTCTGTAAATATATTGAGGTACAAAATCCCGGAGATTAGAAGGCCTGCAGATACAGAGGATTACAGCTCAAGAATTTACTGGATTTATTTTTAATCAATGACTGGTTTTTGATTAAATGAAAATCATCTCATTTATTTATTTACATTTAGATCACAATTTGATTTTAAAATAAATAAATTAAAAATTAAAAATTGAACTTTTATTAAATGAATGAATGAATTTTTTAAATCATTTATTTATTTAATCTAATATCAATATTTAATCTTGGAAAATAGAATTAATGTTTGAATTTTATTTAAATAAATAAATAAATTCAAAGTTTATTTATTTTAATATCAAATGTGTATTTTATTTTTTGCCAACCAGTTAAATTCAGAACAAAAGAAAAAGAATTCAAGAACTATCAATTCATAAATTGGCAGCCTATTTAATTGTCTGCTTTGCTTGTTAATTCTGCACATGAGGCCGTTGATTCAACTAAACAAATGAAATAGCAAAAGAAATTAAATGGCGGGTTCTTTTGCAAGTAGCTCGTGGTTGTAGTACAAAGGACTGAATAAAAGAAACAGACTACAAGTTCAAGCTCCCACATAGCAGGACCCACAAAGACTCATAATTAACAGAACAACAATTGCAAAGTAAAATAACATGGCGGCTGTTCTCTCCTTATACGCGCGTTCAACACACGTCTGGCGACTTCCTGTGCAAGTCTAGCGTGTGTACCACAAAGCAACACCCTGGCGCCTGGCTTTTTCCACGAGAAAATCTCTCCTATGCATGCATGTTGTGCTTCTTTTGTTTATTCAAACAAAAAAATAAAGGAAGAAACCATGTACATGTATAGTCGCCATAGGCGAATTTATTTTGTGAAGGAAAAGTTGGCACGAGTCGCCACAGAGAGTTCAGAGTGATCGCCATACAATTTGTTCTTGCAAGCTGTACCACTTCAAATACATGGACAAGAGGCAGCCACGTAGTCTCATTCTATCTCTCCTACATTATACCATCTATAAAGCCAACGAATAATAGCAGATTAAACACTTCTCAGCAAAACACTATATAAGCTCTGCAGAATTTTTCTTGTAGAGTTAGTTGATTTTATTTATTGAAATTAAGGAGAGAAGTGCTGCCCAATTTATTTCACACCATTAAAGTCTTACAAACTTGTAACACTCATTATTTAAAGCTCTCTTGATTATATTTAATATCTTTTGATAGAAGCTTTGAATTCTTAGAGTGATAGATAGTTACCTAAATTGATAGTTATTATTTTGGTTATCTCTGTATTTGTTGCTTCGAATTATTTGTATTCGGAGTTGTAAGCAAACCTTTACGATTTAATTTCTTAATAATAAAAATTATTCCGTGAATCTCTTTGTGTTTATTTATTTCATTTTTGAGGTTTATTTTTCCCTGCAATTAAATAACGAAAAACATACATTCACCCCCCTTTTGTATGTATATTTGGACCTAACAATTGGTATCAGAACTTGTTGATCGATATACAGATCTGATCTGTTAGATTAGCAAGTTTTGTTGTTGATTTTGGTGGTACGGAGTCTGGGAGTGCTTTCGGTTTGTAAATTTGATTTGGGTTTGTTAGTTGACTTGACTGGTTTGGTATTGTTGACTGACTGGGTTATCGTATTTTGAGACGGTTTATTGCAAATTTTTCTCAGATCTGAAAAGATGAGTTCTTAGAAGTTAGTAGTATCCATGTTCCTCAGTTTGATAAATCGAAATATAATCTATGGAAAAAGAAAATGCTATTGTATATTCGGGCATCGAATCCAGAGTATATGAGAGTATTGAGAGAAGGAAGACATGTGCTGATGAAGGATCATCCGTAGTTACCTAATATGAGAATGTCATGCCCTGAAGCAGAAAGGAGTGCTCGTGACAAAGAACTGATAGCTTTGGATGAAGGCCTACAGCTTATTTTGGTGGATTCGATGGATGATGATATGAGTCACCAAATTATGGTCTGTGATAGTGCCAAGCACATGTGGGAAACCATATAACTGCTTATGGAAAGAACTGAAGATGTCAGGCAGAATCGATTGGATATCTTGACTTCACAATATGAGGCCTTTAAGTCCTTGCCTGGAGAAAGTATTACTCAAGTCTTTGAAAGACTGAACAAGCTATTAAACAAATTAAGTATTCATGGCAAGACTTATCCTCAGAGAGAAGTCAACAAGAAGTTTATGCTAGTCCTACCTCACCACTTAGAGAATAAGGCTTCATCTGTTCGTGAGCGTGTTGACTTTGAAACCATGACACTTGAGAAGTTGTATGGTAAACTGAAGACTCATGAAATGGATAAAGAACAAAGAAATATCATCTATGCTGGTGGTATGGTTGATAGCAAGAATGCTGAACTACTCAAGACAACTGCTCTTGTAGACAGTGGAATCAAAGAGCTTGACATTATTGCTGAAAAGCCAAAGTCTAAAGCTAAAACGCTCTTTGAGGATGAGATGGATGATGGAAAACTCTATGGGAGTCCACGTAACTACTACACCACTGAGGAGCTGCAAAGCATGGAAGATCCTACTATGGCCAATCTAGCAGGGATGTTCAGTAACATCAGGTTTCGAAGAAAGCAAGGCTTTAGGGGTTCTGGAAGCAGCAACCGTGGTCAGAGGTCAAGTTCATCTTCTGGATCAGGTTATAAGACAGGGATGGTTGATAGAAGCAAGTTCAGATGCTATAACTGTGATGAGATTGGGCACTTTGCCACTGAATGTATGAAGCCTCAACAAACAAGGGATAAAGGCAAAGCTTATCAGAAAAAGGATTCAGGTAGCTCAAGGAAGTATCTAGTGAAATCTTACATAGCTGAGGGGAAGAGCTGGGATGACACTGATGATGAAGAAGAATAATATGGAAATCTTGCATTGATGGCAGAATCTTCAACTCAGGTAACATTTCCAACTATTCGTGCTTTACCTCCAGATAACTTGTGTGAGAATGAACACTGTGTCGCCTTCAGGCAGACTGTCCTAGTGTATGGAAATGTTGTTTCTCATCACTATCTTAAGGCACGATACAATATAAAAGAATGTATTGAACAACATGATGTCGTAAAAGAAGTGTATAGAAATGTTAGTACTACACTAAGATGTACTCTACTTGATGTCGAAGACCTTAAAGTAGAACTGAAGAAAGTTAAAGATGAAAATGATAAGTAAGTTCTAGATAGAGTCGGTGTTGAAAATCTTAAGCAAACCAATAAATATTTAGAGCTTAAGATCACTAAGCACCTTGAGACAGAGGAAGAGCTAAGGAACAAGAATACAGAATTAGAAACTAAATTGCATGCTTTTACTGATTCTGCAAATCTTGCTAAGAAGCTCATAGCTGATCAAGTAGTAGGTGGAAAGGTTAGGACAGGCTTAGACTACGATGAACTTAGAAAAACTTCTAAGAAATGAGTAGTTGAAAATGAGTCTGTAGAGAAAGTTGTTAATCCCCCTAGTACACCTCATGTTCTTAAGGAAGCTAAGAAGCCTCTATTTAAGAAAGCTACTGTTGAACCCTTTGATGAAGATAATCTTTATATTCATTATGAGATGCTTGTTGAGGATCTCGAGCTCTCAAGGAGACAAAAGGCTAAGAAACCTACGTCTGTTGCTAGTGACTCTGACTTATCTTTTGTCAGACTAGGTTTTACTTCCAAAAATAAGAAGAATATAAGTAAAAATGGCAGGATAAGAACTAATGGACCTAGGAAGTTATGCAACAACTGTGGTTCTGCTGGTCACCTTACTCATGCTTGTAGAAAGGTTAAAGTAGACAATATTAAGAATGCTTATGTGCATAACATGCCTAACATGCCTAAAGTTTTTAAGTGTAATAAATCTGTTTGCATGCCATGTGTAGTATCTTTCATGCACACTTATCTTGATTCCACACACTCACATAATACATCTCATGATCATGATAAGCATGTTAGTAAGAACACTAGTAGATTAAAGACTGTAAGCCCTCCTAAAGCTAGGAAAGTGGCACATGTCACCAAGCCCAAGAGCAAGTCTGTTGGTGCTTCTGAAAGTGATAAGGAAACAGTCAATGATAAAGCAAAAACTGTTAAGCCTGTCAATTCTGTGAAGAGAAATGTTATATATTCAAATGCTTCTAAGTCTTCTGGACCCAACGTAGTTTGGGTACCAAAGAAAACTTAATCACTTTTGTTTTCAGGGCATAAAGCAGAAGAAGGTCATGTGGATTCTAGACAGTGGATGTTCAAGGCATATGACAGGAGACAAAGCCCTGCTATCAAAGGTGGTTGAGAAAGCTGGCCCAGTGGTTACTTTTGGAGATGACATCAAAGGTTATACTATGGGATATGGTTGTTTGGTAATTGGCAATGTCATTATTGAAGAAATCTTTCTGGTTGAAGGTCTTATGCATAATCTTCTCAGTATCACTAAGTTATGTGACAAAGGATGCGAAGTTTTGTTCAAGAAGGAGAAGTGTTTGATCTCTAATCAGAAGAATGAGAAGCAGACTCTCAATGGAGTTCGAAAGGGTGATTTGTTCATAGCTGACTGGAATTCTGCAGATGGTCAAGTAATGTGTTTCTACAGTAAAGCCTCTTCAGATGAAAGTTGGTTATGACATAAGAAGCTCTCCCACTTGAACTTCAAGACCATGAATTCTTTGGTTAAGAGGGAATTGGTGAGAGGATTTCCTGAGATGGAATTCAGTCCTGATGGACTTTGTGAAGCATGTGAGAAGGGAAAGTCAAAGAGGGCATCACACAAGAAGAAGACAATGACTGATATTACTGAACCACTATAACTCCTTCACATGGATTTGTTTGGTCCTGTCAACATCATGTCTATATCAAGAAAGAAATATGGCTTAGTGATTGTTGATGACTATTCCAGATACACGTGGGTGTTATTCTTACATTCAAAGGATGAAGCACCTGAGATGATTATTGATCACATCAACAAGATTGAGTTAGAAGATGGAGTGCCTGTACGAACAATCAGATCAGATAATGGAATAGAATTCAGAAATGCAAAGCTGAATGATTTCTATGTTGAGAAGGGCATCTCAAGACAGTTTTCAGGACCAAGGACTCCACAACAAAATGGAGTGGTTGAGAGGAAGAATCGAACATTGGTTGAAGCTGCAAGGACTATGCTTAATGAAGCCAATCTTCCTACCTACTTTTGGGCTGAAGCAGTTAACACTGCATGCTATACTCAAAATAGATCCCTGATCAACAAGGTATATGAGAAGACCCCTTATGAGCTAATGGCCAACAAGAAACCATCAGTGAAATACTTTCATGTGTTTGGAGAAAAGTGCTTTATGCTTAAGGACAATGAGCATCTTGGAAAGTTTGATGTTAAAGCTGAAGAAGGTATCTTTCTGGGCTATTCTCTAGAGTCAAAGGCTTACAGGGTGTATGTGATTAGTGATCAAAATGTTGTGGAAAGTCTCAATATAACATTTGATGATTCCAAGCTCCCAAGTATTCAGAGTGAAGATGATAGTGACAATCTTGATTTTGAAGATCTTTCTGGTGGAGAAGATGAACCTGAAGTTTTTCCAGACAACAATGAAAATGGCAATAATCCTGATGATCATAATTCTGATGCAGATTCTGAAGGCAATGGTCATGAGACAAGTCACACTATCTCAGGGACTAGTCCTCAAGCTTTATATTCTGGAGATCATGCTGGCAACAACTCAGGGGGAGCAGAACAAGGAGAAGAACAAGAATCCAGTAGTCAGACTCAACATAATTCTGGAAATGCTGAGTCGTCAAGGGCTAGTCTACCAAGACATGGAGTATGGAGTAAAAACCACCCTCAGAACTTGATACTTAGTAATCCTAACAGTGGATTCAAAACTAGAAGAGCTACAATAAATGAATGCTTATATTCTGGGTTTCTATCTCAAATGGAACCAAAGAAAGTAGATGAAGCTCTTGGAGATCATGATTGGGTGATTGCTATGCAAGAGGAACTCAATCAGTTCGAACGACAGAAAGTGTGGAAGCTTGTACCCAGACCTAAAGACAAATCAGTGATTGGCACAAAATGGGTTTTCAGAAACAAGCTTGATTAAGATGGAATTGTAACAAGGAACAAGGCGAGACTGGTTGCTAAGGGATACTATCAAGAAGAAGGGATTGACTATGATGAAACCTTTGTACCAATTGCTAGACTTGAAGTCATCAAGATGTTTTTAGCATTTGCAGCACATTCAAACTTCAAGGTATATCAGATGGATGTAAAAAGTGCTTTCCTGAATGATGAACTTGAAGAAGAGGTCTTTGTGGAGCAACCCCCTGGTTTCATAGATCCTGAGTTTGAAGATTTTGTATATTTTCTCTTCAAGGCTCTTTATGGTCTAAAGCAAGCGCCGAGAACATGGTATGACACTTTCTCAGAATTTCTTCTTGAAAATGGTTTTACTAGAGGTGTCATAGATAAGACTATGTTTCATAAGAATCATAAAGATGATGCCATATTTGTGCAAGTCTATGTTGATGACATTATATTTGGGTCTACGAATGATGCACTTTGTGCAAGGTTTGCTAAGCTTATGCAGAGTAGGTATGAGATGAGTATGATGGGTGAGTTGAGCTACTTCTTTGGTTTACAAGTCAGTCAGAAATTAAATGCTATCTTTATTTTTCAAATGAAGTACATCAGAGATCTTCTGAAGAAATATCAGTTGGAAGACTCAACACCTGCAAAGACTCCGATGGCAACTGCCACAAAACTTGATCAAGATAAGTCTGGTAAGATGGTGAACATCACTTATTATCGAGGCATGATTGGATCATTACTCTACCTGACCGCGAGTTATCCAGATATTATGTTTGCTACATGCTTGTGTGCACGGTTCCAAGCTGATCTGAAAGAATCTCATCTGATAGATGTCAAAAGAATTTTCAGATATCTGAAGGGTACACCTAATCTAGGTATCTGGTATCCTAAAGATACGGGCTTTGATCTCATCGGCTATACAGATTCTGATTACGCTGGTTGAAGATTGATCGGAAAAGTACATCAGGAAGCTGTCAGTTTCTTGGAAGAAGATTGGTTTCTTGGTTTAGTAAGAAGCAGCATTCAGTTTCTACATCTACTGCTGAAGCTGAATACATTGTTGCCGGTAGCTGCTGTTCTCAAATTCTTTGGATGAGAAACCAACTCCGAGACTATGGACTTGATTTGAAGAATATTCATATCTACTGTGCCAACACACAAGTGCCATAGCAATCTCAAACAATCATGTTCAGCATTCAAGGACCAAACATATTAATATAAGGTATTATTTCATTCAAGAGCATATAACTAATGGAATTGTGGAACTTCATTTTGTTCCCATAACAGATTAAATTGCAGACATTTTCACGAAGCCACTTGATGAAGCTACCTTCAACAAGTTGGTTAGTGAACTTGGCATGTTGAATTTGTCCAATTAATTGGAAATCAACAAATGTAATTTGGTGCAGGTAAACTTTACCACCCCAATGGTGATGCTTTGAGGGGAAAGTAAGTTTACATATCTATTCATTATATATATCCATATTTGTAAACTTGTTTTGAAGCTAACTGATTACCATATGTTACATGTTATATGCTAGTGGTAAGTAAGTTAGAATTTTTGATGCAATATATGAGTTGTTTGAATATTTACATGTTATATGCTATCTCTGATGCAAAACACTCTTAATATTGATATTTATTTTAGCACACACACATCTCATTTTATTTGCATTCTAATTCTAGATGCTGTAATCTCATTTGTGATCTTGTCATTACTCTGAGTATAGGTTCAGATCCTATTTTAGATCATGTGCAACTAATTTGAGTACTCTGTTTATATATATATATATATATATATATATATATATATATGATTATATCATATTTTCAGAATAATTTTGTATGTTTGTTGAGTTTCAGATCCTAGGTAACTCTGACAACAGATTCCTTGGTCACTCTGACTTTCTGTTCATGCTAGAATAACTTTGTTTGTCTTGTGCTAGAATAAATATGCAGCATAACTAGTAATAGTTTTGATATGATTGATTGTCTGACTTATATGTTGATCTTATGTGTAACTCTTATGATCTTGCTATGCTTATACTATGTTCTGGATATTAAATCTTGATATATTCCTTATACTCTGATTAACTTATACAAGTCTTATAAGTTTAGAACAATGTTCAATCTACTTCCTCTATAGTATTGATCTGTATTGGACTAACTTGAACTATTTTGAGCTAATGAGATTTGTTTGAGTAGCATTGTCAAAAAATCAGAAAGCATGATCATCTAAGACATCCTTCATGAATCCATATGGTGCTAAGTAAAGGTAAAAGATCTCTAGTTCTGGGACTACTCTGTTCTTGATCATTAAATTCTCTGATATTGTACTTCGAATGTTTGTGATCTTTAACACCCTCAGTGGTCCTAGGAACTGACTAAGAGCCTATCAAACCTCATAGGCTCTAATCAAAGTCATTAGAACCAAACATTTCTCAAACAGTATTCCATTACCTTACTCTGATACATCCCCCAAATTTTGCTCTGATTCACTTAATTTTCTTGAGATATCAACTTAGTGATCAGACAAAATTACCACTTGGTATTGGAGTTGTGTTGAGAATAAGAAGATAGTGCCAAGAAGCACCACATAAGGAAGGAAAGGTCAACCCTACAGCTCTATCTCTCACAAAGAAGTGGAGTATCTATAACCTGAGACATCTGTAAGCCCATCTGTATTCTCTCAAAAGAATTGTGAGTTGAAAAAGGCATATAAACAGTTACTAGGTGCATTCTCCCAACAGAATGTTATATATTGAAAATTCGCTTGTCAGCCAGGGCATCTATATAAGTGTCACGCCCCAAACATTTAAAAAAGACAATATAAGAGTAATTATATTAGTTAACGAAAGGAAGTAAATACATCTGAATCCAAGATCTTTACAGTTTAGGGTTTGGAACAGCCCAACACTATTAACTATTACAACCTGATTCCAATATTGAGTCCTCACACACAAAATCACTAACTACCTGAGCTCGAACATACGAATCGACATCACAAGTCTTACGCGTTGTCTGCTTGAATCTAACCATATCTGCTAGTTATAATATCATGGTGAAAGCAAGTAGTGAGCCAAATGCTCAGCAAGCGCTATAAAATACATAAACAAGAATAAAACATTAACAATGGAATTGAAAGATTCAACAATATAGTATCAAGAGATAAACTTTTAGGGTGATGGCATCTTTTCTTGTAATAAAACCATTCAAAACCATTTCCTTATCAAAAACCATTTTATGACGCTACGGATTACAGCCGGTGATCAGCCGCGAAGTAATCCCAAACCTCGCTGGGTTCTAGAACATTAATGGGATCCCTAGGCAAATTTTAAGCCTGCAAATTAAGAGCGGAAAGGACTTGCGTTTCAGTCCAGATCCACTATCTAAAGAAAATATTTATCCCCCTTTGGGACTGGAAATCCAAATTTTAACTTTTTATTTTAAAACCTGATGCCAAGTGACGGTTAATTTTTTAAACAGTGAGCATCTTTATCAAGGGTTCTAGATCAACTTTGAAGCACATGGAATAGGTCCACTAAATTTCAAGACCATGATCAACCAGACTATACTTTAGCAAGGGAATTGCAAGGTTTCTATTCACAAGGAATTTGACAATGAGATTTAGCAGGGTTATCGGATAGTATGAAGGAACTAAGTCAAACTAGGTTCAAGGTAATGGTTTCAGATAAGACATAAGTATTGAAATATAAAGAAGGTGAGCATCAGTTCAAAGTGTAGCAGGGTATCGTGTTTTAGGAGTAAGAATAGGGTTATCAAGCAATCACGAATGATTTTTAAGGGATAGCTGACTTTTAGGTATCAAGATAAGGTTACTGAGTATAATTTTCACAGGGTTCCACATCACAATTACTTGGTATATTAGCATGGTACGACTTTTGAATTACTTGCATAGAAATCTCCAAGCAAAGTTAAACTACTTGCAATAGATACTTGAGGGTTCATGGAATTTGCATATAATACGAAAGATAGATTTGAAACCACTTGGATCATATATATCAAGGTGAATTAGAATACTCGCATTATATATAAAAGTTGGGCTAACACTATCTTGCAGTGTAAACAAAAAGGTAGGTTGAAACACTTGCCTTGAGAAAGGCTTGACTTGACTGGCAGGTGGGAGCAACTGGAGCTTCACTCGACTTTAATGGCAAGTTTACCCTCGTCTCAAGAGCCTACACAAAATAATAATATCCTCATTATAATATATACTCACTAACTCAACCTAATTATAAACCAAAATTACGCACATTGGCACTTAGGCCTATATACACATAAACGCTTATAATTACCTTATAAGCATAATAGTTCATATAGCCACTCATGATCACATAGAACATTTAAGTACATAATAATATATCCATACACACTATATTGCATCACTAGGCTTGGATGATCTCACTCCACTTACTCAAGTCACATAGTTATGCTAAACTAGCCAAAACTCTTAATATCGTCCTTATAACTCAAAGTGCCTTTTCTAAACCATCAAGTTCTTATGGACCCAGACTTAGGCCTTACACTCTAATGACCTCATACTATCTTAAAACTATGGTGGTCAACCTAGGCCTCACTCATAAGTGCCCTAAAACTAAAGGTTAAGTGATTTTGCTCATTATAGTGACTTTAGGGTGACACCAATGGCTTTATGAGTACAATTGACACCCTTACACTTCAAGTTTACCTCTCAAACTTCAGAATTCTTCTGACCATAAGGAAACTCTCAAACTTGGTGTGGCTCAAGGGCCTAGCTTGGGCCTACCTGGGCCTAAGCTTAAAGTCCAATGTTCCCATGTTTTCTGGACACAAAAGTGTTCTGATTTGCACTAACTTATGACACATGATTCTAACTCAATTCCTATGAAATATGGCTGGAAAAACTCCTATGACACTCCCTCTAACTATGGCTAACCAATTCCTAGAGAGGGCCTACCCATGACATGGTCAAAACTCCTCATTTCTAAGTTGCAACAAAACTGTCCCCTGCTGGACAGATTCTAAATTTTGGTGTGTGCACCTCACTAAACGGTTGGGTTTCTCTAATTTGTGACTTCTAGACTCAATTATACCCCAAGTCTTAACTCCCCGTGGCTTGGGCCTAACAATACCTAAGAAATGACCATTCAAAATCAACATAAAACTCACATGCAAATCTGGAAAAAATTTCAGGATTCTATCCTAGCCTTTCCACCTTAACTCCCACTTCAAAACCATGAATTAAATCTCAAACAAGGCAAATTTACTACTATAAGACTCTAAACTAAGGCCTCAACCAATAATGGAGATCATCCATGCCCTATAGTACCAACATGCAAAATAAAACTTAACATGCAACTCAAGATGATCACTAAATCAAGTTCGACTAAACAAGAGGGCTATTAGCTCATAAATTCGACTTAAAATACTTAACTACTTCAAAAGATCATGCACACTACCTTTTAACAACTAAGATCAAGGAAAAAATTCGTTTTAAGCACATATAAGGTCGAATTTAACATAAACTAAGCATGCATGTGCATTTTCGAAAAGAAGAGCATATATAACATAATTATAATTGAAAGTAATGCCCTATCTCTACCATGCAAAGTAGAATATGACTTTACAACTAAAGATAAGTAGCATGCAAAGGTTTTAAAAGAGTTTTATTCATAGAAACACTTAGTTTATGCACATAAAAAGTATATCACATAGAGAACTCTTTAATCCACATGAATTAAGAGTTTCTCTTTGGAGATCACATAAAATCAAGATATGCAAGCATTAAACTTCATCTCCTAAGCATGTAACTTCTTGTAAAGTGTATATTATATGAATGGGTAATGGAATTATACTAGAATGGCAAGGATTTGATGAAGAAAAATTGAAGGGAATGTGGGAAGGGGCTTTGGCCGAATGAAGAAAAAGAGAGGGGGAGGAGAGAAAATTTGAGAGTTAAAGTGATGAGCTTGAGTCGAGTGTGGTTTTGGGTTAACTCCTCTCTTTATGGTTCATCATACACTAATTCAATAGTGGAATTTGGAATGTACTAAAGTGCCCTTCTCCAATAACCAAGCAAAAGTGCATGCAAGGGTAGTTTAGTCTTTTGGTGGATAGAAGAAGGTTAGTGGGGTATGAATTGTCTCTTACGCCCTTTAAATTGAATTGGAGGGTATTTTCATGCATGGGCGACTAAGTAATTTGCAATTTAAAAATCAACTAATTTATATAAAACAATTTTTATAAATATAAATGCACCTCCATAAATCACAAAATAAATATCATAAAATAGCTTATGATTTTAGAAATTTAATGATATAAAATTTGAAAGGTTATTGTTAAAAGATTTTTAAAATCGATTTTTCATATAAAATGAAGTACTTTTGATTATCATTTAAAAAAACTAAATGATAAGATTTTCTTTTCAAAAAAATATTTTATATAAACTAATACATTAAACACTTAGTTTATAGGCACTCGGTCATATAGATCATCCACATTTATAATTTCATATAATTTAAATTTTAACTATAAATAAACAATTATATATAGATAGGGTTTAGAAATACCGGTCGTAACAATTTCTTGATCAAAATGTTTCCAATGCACATGTGAGATTCATACACATAAGGAAGGTATTGACGCAACAATCATTGTCAAAACCATATCAAGGTTAATGACAATAGGTTGAAATCCTGGATCATGTTCTAATATTTATCTCTGATCTTGAATAAGAATATATGATCCTGGTTGGTTACTTTGATAAGTCCTCACGGACTTTAGAATAAATCTTTGATCCCTAATGGCATATCGTTGATCATTGGTTATCTTCCCAGAATTCAAATCTGGAAATGATTTTGACTTGGTCAAAACAGCAACTTATAAATGAGGACTCAGATATCAACTGACGAGTTTATAAGGTATACTTCTTCATGGAAGTTAAGGGATATCAGGAATTCTGCCACTTAAAAGAATCCTAATTTCCCCTCTCAGAAGGAACATTTCTGAATCTCTTGACTGAGAGTTTCCATCCTTGAAGGTGGAAGGCAACTTTTCTATGAAAAGGATTTTCTCGCAGGTACACTTGGATGTTTGGAGCTTTGAGTGAGTGACACACTGTGAGACTGAGTGACAAACACTTGAGTGTAGAGTGGAGTGAAACACAATGTGAGATCACTTAACAAAAATTACACACTTGCACTGTGAGGAATGGTTACCAAATAGTCTCTTCATTTGGTTGGTTGATCCTAAGGTTTCACTCTGAATACATTTTGAAGGATTACTCAACCAAGGGGGAGAGATTATGAAGAGATTATGGGCTGATAGTCTTTCTGTAACTAAGAAAAGGGATTTCTAACTTTATTATACTAAGGAAGGGATTATTCATCTTCGGGGAAGAGATTATTGGGCTTCGGTTACAAGTTCCAAAATGTGTATATGTGCTTTATGGGAAGATTTGAAGATGATTGAAGACAGTATTTAGAAGACGTATCTATCTGCAACTTTACATAAGGGAGAGAAGAATTTGTTCTCTGCTGAAGCTGAATGTGTATAGAAGATGCGGTAGATATAAGATAGTATTATTTTCAAGTCCGGGATTGAAAGTTGAAAGCTGATTGAAGATTTTTTGGATAAGGTTAGTTGAGTTATCTTCCAAACTGTTGCTTCTCCATTATTATTTGACTGTCAGGTGTAACAGTCTAATAGGGGGAGATTGTTGAGCAAGATTGAAGTTGCATGTATAACTCAACAATACTGGTTTGGATAACTCAACATAGAACAAGGACTTTGAAATAACCTATGTTCCACTAAAATCAGTACAGATTGTTTAACTGGTATATGCACAAAAGGTTTTGTTAGCTGCAGTGAAGAAGACGTCAACACTGATCCGTATGAAGTTCATTAATATGTTCAGGCGTCGGAGGAATAAGGTTGGAGCCATTCGAAGCAGTTGTCAGAATCAGTGTGAAGACCTCAAGGATTCCTAGTGTAGTTAGTTATATTTGGTAGAAATCTTAACAGTGGTTTATATGAGTATAATACGAAGGCCTGAGAGCGGAACTAGTCATCTGTGAACCAGACCTGTGCACGAGAAGTCAGTGATCCGTGAAAGGAAACAGAGTATTATTTTTAGGAACATTGTTAAGTTGGTTTTGTACTCGAGGAGTCTGGAAATATGTTGAGGTACAAAATCCCGGAGATTAGAAGGCATGCAGATACAGATGAGTACAGCTCAAGAATTTACTGCATTTATTTTTAATCAATGACTGATTTTTTATTAAATGAATAAATGAAAATCATCTCATTTATTTATTTAATTTTAGATCACAATTTGATTTTAAAATAAATAAATTAAAAATCAAAAATTGAACTTTTATTAAATGAATAAATAAATTTTAAATCATTTATTTATTTAATCTAATATCATTATTTAATCTTGGAAAATAAAATTAATATTTGAATTTTATTTAAATAAATAAATAAATTCAAAGTTTATTTATTTATTTATTTTAATATCAAAATATGTATTTTATTTTTTGCCAACCAGTTAAATTCAGAACAAAAGAAAAAGAATTCAAGTAGTATCAATTCATAAATTGGCAGCCTATTTAATTGTCCGCTTTGCTTGTTAATTCTGCACGTGAGGCCGCTGATTCAACTAAACAAATGAAATAGCAAAAGAAATTAAATGGCGGGTTCTTTTGCAAATAGCTCGCGGTTGTAGTACAAAGGACTAAATAAAAGAAACATACTGCAAGTTCAAGCTCCCACATGGCTGGACCCACGAAGACTCAGAATTAACAGAACAACAATTGCAAAGTAAAATAACAAGGCGGCTGTTCTCTCCTTATCCGCGCGTTCAACGCACGTCTGGCGACTTCCTGTGCAAGTCTGGCGCGTGTACCACAAAGCAACACCCTGGCGCCTGGCTTTTTCCACGAGAAAATCTCTCCTGTGCATGCATGTTGTGCTGCTTTTGTTTATTCAAACAAAAAAATAAAGGAAGAAACCATGTACATGTATAGTCTTCATAGGCGAATTTATTTTGTGAAGGAAAAGTCGACGCGAGTCGCCACAGAGAGTTCAGAGTGATCGCCTTACAATTTGTTCTTGCAAGCTGTACCACTTCAAATACATGGACAAGAGGCAGTCACGTAGTCTCATTCTATCTCTCCTACATTCTACCATCTACAAAACCAATGAGTAGCAGCAGATTAATCACTTCTTAGCAAAAATACTATCTAAGCTCTGCAGAATTTTTCTTGTAGAGTTAGTTGATTTTATTTATTGAAATTAAGGAGAGAAGTGTTGCCCAATTTATTTCACACCATTAAAGCCTTACAAACTTGTAACACTCATTATTTAAAGCTCTCTTGATTGTAATTTAATATCTTTTAATAGAAGCTTTAAATTCTTAGAGTGATGGATAGAACCCTAAATTGATAGTTATTATTTTGGTTCTCTCTATATTTGTTTCTTCGAATTATTTATATTCGGAGTTGTAAGCAAACCTTTACGATTTAATTTCTTAATAATAAGAATTATTCCGTGAATCCCTTTGTGTTTGTTTATTTCATTTTCAAGGTTTATTTTCCGCTGCAATTAATTAATGAAAAACGAAAAGCATACATTGACCCCCCCCCCCTCTGTATGTATATTTGGACCTAACAGTTCCTTCACTCTACTTGGCAGCAATTTAATGGACATACTTTCAACCACAGAATTTAAAAGAGTGATCAGTCTAATGAAGGATAAGGATACTATTTTAAGGGCTTGGAAGGCTGTATTATGTGTATGGATGAAAGGAAGGGATGAAGAAAATGCAAGAGCAAAGGCTGAGAAGGAAGAAAAAGATAGAAGATATATAGAAGAACTTGCAAGAATTGAACAAAGATCAAATGAGCTCAAGGCAAAGGGAATGAGCAAACTTTCTAAGGATGGACACTTTCTGAATATAAAAGTTGGCAGATATTCAAGATTTAGAGCTGGTTACCTGAATGGTTATTCATTAGATGAGTGGCTCAAGCTTGTGGAAGCTCTAAGAGGCAGTGAAATCATAGAAGAACTTCAAGTGCTAATAAATCTTAAGGACCTTATTAGAAAAGAGTCGGGCTATGAGGATTTCATGTAATGAATGTACCTGTCAAACTCTTGTAATCACTTAATGTATAAAAGCTGTATTTCTGTCAATTTTTCATGTAATGTTTTATTGTTCATTATAACTTGGGCGTTAGTCTTGTTACCATGCAAGAATTTGTGATAAGTAATCTTCTCACAAATTGGGGGAGATTGTTGTGCAAGACATGCATGTACTATAACAAGACTAGTCAAATTGATAGCCCTAAGAATTAGTTGTATGATAATCTAAATTTGCATTTTGTATTGTATTACTTGAGTATGTAATAATATCAAAGATTAGACTGGGGTATTTTTCTGTAAACAGTCTCAGGCCTAAGAATAAACTCTAGAAGAAGATCAAGAAGATCATGCCTCAGAGAAATTATGAAGAAGCTTGAAGTTGAATAAATCTGTTTTGGGAAAAATATTCTAAGTCAAGATATCTACAAGTCACAGATCAAGTCATATCGAGAAGTCATTCGAGAACTCCAGAATAACTTATCGAGAAGTCCAAAATAACTTATAGAGGAGTCTCAGAAATATCAACAAGCCAAATAAAGACATGAAGATTGGAGATATCGACAAGTCAAATTATCATTAGAAATCTCGGAGATATCAACAAGTCAAATTACCTATAGAGATCTCAGAGATATCGACAAGTCATTTTTGCATTAGAGAACTCAGAGATATCGACAAGTCAAAATGAAGATGTGAAGATTGGAGATATCAACAAGTCAAAATTCTCATTAGAGATCTCAGAGATATCGATAAGTCAATATGCCTATAGAGATCTTAGAGATATCGACAAGTCACTTTCACATGCAGAAATTTGGAAACCTCGACAAGCCAAGTTCACCTATAGAGAACTCAGAGACCTCGACAAGTCAAAACACTTATAGAAAACTAAGAGATCTCGATAAGCCATTATACTTATCGAGATGTCAGTTCTCCATAGTTCAAATTGGAGATCTCGACATGAAGCTCAAGTACAGAATGTAGACAAGTTAAATATTCTATATTATCAATCAACAAATGATCTAATCACTTAGATTGAAAAGTCTACAAAAGCAGCTTAAATAGTACAAGATTAAAGGCCAAGATTAACTAACAAAAGAAAATCACAGATTCACAAGATTTGCAAAAACACACTAAGCCAGATATGAAAAGCTTTAGAGATAACTTAAAGTAGGGTTTAGTAGAATCTATTGCATGTTGTATAAACCTGTGTTTACTAATCTATAAAGTAAACACTGGTCCTTTGCTTTTAATTGTATTAAACAAATCTAGAATTTCTTGTACCTCTCTCAAGGAAGAAGCTGAGTTATTTACTTACAAAGAACCCAGGATTTGTAGCGAAACACTAGCTTGATTTTAATACAAAATTGAGTTTTGAAATATTATATGCACTATTTATTTTCAGTTAAAATAATATTGCTACATTTCTTATCTGCTTTGTTCACCAACTAACAAACATTCAAAAAGCCTTAAAAATATCCAAAACACATTCACCCCCTGTGTTGTATTCATTACCTAACATGTATGTTTTTCATTTTTATCAATTTAATGCAGCGGAATATAAAAACTAAAAATAAAATAAACAAACAAAAAGAGTCTGGGTAAATATTTTTTAATCAAAGTATAAATACCCAGAGGGTTTGCTTACAACTCCAAATACATAGATTCGAAGCTACAAATATAAAAAGAACCAAAGCAACAAGCTATCAATCTAGGATTCTTCTTATCACTCTAAAAATTTAAATCTCTTATGAAATGATATTAAATACAATCAAAAAAGTTTTAAATAATGAGTGTTACAAGTATGTAAGGCTATAAATGGTGAGTGAACAAATGGGCATGGCCTCTACTTGTCAAATCAAGCTTTCAATGATGTTGGATCAATTTTGCTAGAGCTTCGCACTTTTTAGAATTCGAGAGATACAATTTCATTTGTTGTTGTATTGTTTATATAAACTGGTAGGCTATTGGAGAGAGAAGGACTATGTGGCACTATAATATCCATTCATTTGAATTACACAGCTTGCAAAATGTAAGTTATTTGCGTCCCTGAATATAATTCATGTTACTTGCGCATAGGAGGGAGTAGAATACTTAGTTAATTCCTCAATCCCTTAACTGGCGACTAGAATGGGTTTAGAAAAACTCTTTTGCCAACCAATGCTTCTTGCTATTAGGAGGAGTTCTAGCATTCCTTTGCCTTCATTTATCTAAGTTGCGAGTGCATGCTAGCTAGGGAACTCAACTTGCGAATACATGGAAGTGTAGTAGAGCTAAGTGGCGAAAAAATCATCCCCTTGAGACCTTACTTGTGATTGAGAGGACAAGGAGGAAGTTTCCTTAAAAGATTACTTGAGTTGTGACCAAGGAAGCTAGTATATGCTAACTTGCGAATGTTTTTACTCTAGGATGCTTTTAGAAATGATTATGTGGACCCTGGAAGCACATGCAAGCTTTCCTTCTCTCTTCCCACTTCTAACTTGCGATGGGATAAAGTGGAATAGCTAGGGAACTCCATTTTTCTTAGTAAATATTCATTCCATGCACATAGAACTCTAAGGGGCCCCATAATCACATGGTTGCTCCTTTTATTTTCCAAACCATTCTAACTTGCGACAAGGCTTCAAAGTATAGCTGGGAGATGTGTTTTCTTTCCTTAGAAAATAATCAACCAATGTAAATTACTTTCTCGAGGGGTCCACCATATGACAAGTATTATACTCTCCTTATTTAAATTATAGCTCATATAAATAATTCTTGTACCATTTTGAGCTATAATTAACTGTATCTCCAAGCCTTCCAATCTTCTAATCTCTGTGTCCCCGTACTTTAAAATATTCTCAATCCTCTTGAGTACAAAAACTAATTAATATTATTTCTAAAAATAATACTCCATTTCTGTAATAACCCCAAAAATTTTGGACTTTTTGTAACCCTTATGAATAGTGATTTTGCTGATTATGCTGAATAAGAAAATTTTTCATGCCACACTATGTAGCAGTTCTTTTATTGATATTCTGAAATCTTATTAGTACTCTATATGGTATATAAGTGTATGTAAAGATCGTCAGAATCCAAATTCGAACACTTTGATTTTTCCCGAAAATCTACCAGATATCGAAGGAATTGAGTATAAGGTAACGTGATTAAAAGGATTTAAATTCAAGGATTATAAGAGAGGATCATAAAAGGAATATGAAAGGCATATGTCATAGCCTACTCGTTTATTCGAGTATTTAACTCAACTCAAATAAGAATGTAATAAGTAAATAGTGGATTAATCATCAGAGAGATCTCACAAAGTAACATCTGTCAAAGAATAAAGAAACATTGTTCATCTGCAGACTTGAAGATTCACTGGAAGAAGTTCAAGAATTTGATCATGCCTCAGTGATATAAATCAAGATCGTGGATTTAATCAAGTGACAGAGATCTCGTCAAGGTATCATTTATTACAAGGATTCAATCAGAATATCAAAGTCAAGACATGAAGAAACGTCACCAAAGTTAGTCACTCATGAACCAGACAGTACATCGAGTGTCAGCATTGAAGTGGCGGAATTGATTCATAAGTCTCAGTGACTTTCAGAAGATTGTCAGAAGAATGGATGCTGCTCAGGGTTAGTATTAATTCTCTATTAATTAATTAAGTAATATAATTTAATTAAGAAAATAAATTATATCTGCAAGGATTAATTTATTGATTAATTGAATTAAATTGATTAATTAATTTAGAATTAATATTAAGGATTTACAGAATTTTAATTGGTTAAAATCTGTTTTAATTCTAAAAAGACAACTAATTGTACTAGTATGACAATCGGTATGACAATTGATAGTCATACCGAAAGTCATGCTAATTCAGTTGACTGTCTTGATGGAATTATTATTTATATTAAAATCACTTATTAATTCAGTAAGACAATTCCATTTGTACTACTATGACAATCGGTATGACAATTGATTGTCATACCGAAAGTCTTGCTAGTTCATTTTAATTGTCTTGCTAGCTCTAAAGATTGTCACACCGAAAGTCTTATTGGACAAAGGATTGTCATACCAGTTCATTAATCTCGGCTGTGTTGATTAAAAGAAGCAGAAGCATCCAATTCATAAACACTCACAAAAAAAAGCAATCTAACAGAACACAATACAAGAACAAAAGATAATAGCAGCAGAAAAACATTACATCTCATCTGCAACATCAAGATCAATTTCTAGATTGTAAAGTTAAATCTAATCAACTAGAAATACTTATCTTGTTCTTGTGTATCTATCTAGCGGATTAAAATCCCTAGAACTTAATCTCAAATCGCATTTAGCATTTGATCTTTTAATTACAAAAATAGAAAAAGTTCATGTCGAATTTATTCTAGATTTGTAATAATTGATTTGAGATTAATCCCTTGTAACCGATACCGTAGTTGTAACACCTTTCAAGTTTAATAAAAGTTTTATTTAACTTGAATTTTGTTTCACAATTTTATTCCGCATTTTATTCGATTAAACGGTATTGTTTGCATTCAACCCCCCCTTCTACAAACAAATTGGGACCTAACAATTGGTATCAGAGCCTTCTGATTAACGTACAAATCTAGATCCTAGACTTTTGTGTTTCTTTCACTTCTTGAATTTTTTATTCACTCAAAAATTCATAATGACTACACAAAAAGTTGGAACCGTTAAAATTCCACTTTTCGATAAAGAAAATTATGTTATGTGGAAGAAGAAGATGCTACTGTTTTTACAGGTTGCTAATCCCAAATATTTGCAAGTGTTGAAGAAGGGTCCAAAAATTCTTATGGTTATGGAACCAGAGGTAATAGAAAATGATGTGGTGATCACCAAAGCGAGAACTTATGTGAAGGATCCTGAGGACTTCTCTCCTGCTGAAATAGAAGAAGCTTTCCTGGATGCTAGCCTTCAATTAATCTTAGTAGATTCCCTTAATCCCCTGATGAATAGACATGTGATGAATTGTAAAGATTCCAAACATATCTGGGAAACTATTGAGATTATTAATGAAGGAACAGAGGAAGTTAGGGAGAACAAACTAGAAATCCTAACCTCTGAGTATGAATACTTTAAATCCAATCCAGGAGAAGGAATCACTGAAGTGTTTGAGAGGTACAATGCATTGATCAACAACCTGAACATTAATGGTAAATACTATTCCATCAGGGAGGTCAACAAAAAGTTCCTTTTAACACTGCCAACTCATCTCGAACATAGAATCACTGCCATAAGAGAAGCAAGAGATCTGAGTGAGATTTCTTTGGAGAGGCTCTATGGTGTGTTAAAGACTTATGAGTTGGAGCAGATTCAGCAGAAGGAAGTTTACGGGAAAGGAAGAGTGGTCAGCACGTCTACTGCTCTAGTAGCTGATGAACAACAACAACAACCACAATATCAACAACAATCTCAACAGTCTGAAAGAATGGTACAGTCTTCCAAGGTTGAAGATAATGTTATAGTAGCAGAATTTGATTCTCCTACTACAAATCAATCAGGAGATGATTATTATTCCTTGGAAGAACTGGAGCAATTGGAGGATGAGTCAATGGCCCTGATTTTAAAGAGATTCTCAAATGTCAGATTCAAAAGGAATCCCAAGTTCAAGTACAAGTCCAACTACAACAGATTCCAGAAAGGTGGATCTTCATCCTCTAACACCAGCAGTGGTGGGTATAAAACAGGGATGGTTGATCGAAGCACCATTCGATGCTTCAACTGTAATGAGTTGGGACACTTTGCCACAGAATGCAGGAAGCCAAAACAAGCTAGGAAGAACTCTTACGATTCTAATCAGAAGAGTAAATCTGAAAGGGCTTACCTGGCAAAGGGAAGAAGCTGGGATGATACTGACAGTGAAGATGAAGAAGTTGGGAATCTTGCTCTCATGGCTAGTAATGCAAGCACCTCATCGTCAAGAAAAGAGGTAAAATTTACTGATGCTGAATTAGTTTATCATCTAGGAGGTTCCTTAGATTGTGCTCGTCGTGATAATGAATTGTTAAATCAACAAATCAAAGACCTTGAGAAAGAGGTCAATGAATTAAGACTTGTGCACATTAATCAAGATAAACTAAAAGAACAAGTATCTTTTCTAGAGAATAGAGTTGACTGTTATAGACAACTCGAAACTATTCTCAAAGACAAGATCACCGGTCTTGAGGCTAAGGTTAAAGCTTACTTTAATTCTTGTTCGAAGTCCAAAGAGTTTTACAATAAGCAGGCTGTTAATCAAACACATGGAATAGGTTATGATTACAATGCTGCTATTGGAAAATTAGGCATAAACTCCCCTCCTCATGTATGTGCTAAAGGCAGGGAAGTACCACATGTGCTTAAGGGTGTTGATGAACCCCTCTATAAAGAATCAATTGCTGAACCATTTGATGAGACCTCTTTTATTATTCAAGAAGAAATTCGTGCTGAAGATAATGCTAATGGGAAAGCTGTCTCCAAGTCAAGTGTGTCAAAAGTTCCAGTCAAGGTTGTGAAAGCAACTGAGACTAACTCAGACACACATGAGTTGGATAACACAAATGCCATGTCTACCATGCATAAGTTGCCTATTGTTAATCCTTCTCATAAAGCATGTGGTGTTCCTGATTGTATATCTTGTGCTTTTAATCTGTTGTTTGCTTATTTTAATGGTAAGCATGTTTCTAATGATAAGACTACTCCTCGTCAGCATGTGAATAATAGAAAGCATGATAGGTCTAAGACTGCTAGTCCTCCTAAAGCTAGAAAGGAGATATTTGTGCCTAAGCCTAAACAGAAATTTGATAAGGCTGTTTTAAAGGTCAAATGTTCAGTCATTGAGAACGTTGAGAATAGTGAAATTAAGAATGTTGTTTTGCCTGATAAAGGCCAATTTTACAAGTATGCCGGACCCAGCCAAGCTTGGGTTCCGAAGAAGTTTTAATCCATTTGTATTGCAGGGCATTAAACAGGTACAACCGGTAGTGTGGATTCTTGACAGCGGATCGTCAAGACATATGACCGGAGATAGAGCCCTGCTATCAAATGTGGTTGAGAAAGCTGGCCCAGTGGTTACCTTTGGAGATAACAGCAAAGGTTTAACGGAGGGATATGGCTGTTTGCTAACTGGAAATGTTATCATTGAAAATGTATATGTTGTGCAAGGACTTGAACACAATCTGCTTAGCATTAGTCAGTTCTGTGACAACGGCTACAATGTTTTATTCGACAAGCTGAAGTGTCAGATTCTGCACAAGAAAAGTGAAAAACCCTCCTTAATGGGAATCCGGAAAGGAAATCTGTTCGTAGCTGACATGAACTCTGGAAGCAAACTTGAAGTCAATTGTTTCTATGCAAAGGCATCGTCAGATGAGAGTTGGCTATGGCACAAGAGACTTTCCCATCTCAATTTCAAAACAATGAATTCTCTTGTCAAAAGAGAATTGGTAAGAGGTCTGCCTCAGCTGGAATTCTCTCCAGAAGGACTATGTGAGGCTTGCCAGAAAGGAAAGTCAAAGAAAGCAAGTCACAAAGGCACTGACACATCTTCCATAACTGGTGTTCTGCAATTATTGCACATGGATTTATTTGGTCCAGTTAATATCCTTTCTATGTCAAAGAAGTGTTACTGTCTTGTGATAGTTGATGACTATTCCAAGTATACGTGGGTTTTATTTCTTCACTCTAAGGATGAAACACCACAAGTTGTGATTGATCATATCAAGATGATTGAGTTAGATTCTAACGTCCCTGTTAGAGCAATAAGGTCAGATAATGGAACAGAATTCAAGAATGCACTTCTCAATGGATTCTGTACAGACAAAGGGATTACCAGACAATTTTCAGCTCCTAGAACCCCTCAGCAAAATGGAGTGGTAGAAAGGAAGAATCGTACATTGATTGAAGCTGCAAGAACGATGTTAAGTGAATCAGGTCTTCCAATGTACTTTTGGGCTGAAGCTGTCAATACTGCATGTTATACTCAGAATCGAACTCTAATCAACAAAGACTTCATGAAAACTCCTTATGAGATTTTGAATGAACAGAAACCTTCTATCAAATACTTTCATGTATTTGGTGCCAGATGCTTCGTGCTCAAGGATGGAGATGATCGTCGTGGTAAGTTCGAGGCAAAGGCATATGAGGGTATTTTTGTTGGATATGGAAGAAGATCATATAGAGTGTATATCATTGATCAACACAAAGTAACTGAAAGTGTCAATATTACATTTGATGACACTAAACTCCCTAGTATCCAAACTGAAGATCCTTCTGAGAAACTGAAGTTTGATGATACGTCAGATTCAGAATCAGAACATGGTCAAGAACCTGAGGTTGTTGCTGGTGAAGATCCTGTTAATCCTGATGATACTCAAGGTAATAGTGATGGAAACTTTGGCAACAATGGAGATACCACTGCTACTGACGGAGAATCTTCAAGTCAACATGGCAACAACTCAGGGGGAGATGCTGAAGGATCATCTAGTAGGACACAACATCACAATGAATTTCAAGGCGAATCATCAAGATCAAATCTTCCAAGACAGACTGTCTGGAATAAAGCTCACCCTTTTGAGTTGATTATTGGTGATCCAGATGTTGGAGTCAGAACTAGACGTGCTACTCAAAATGAGTGTCTGTTCTCAGGATTTCTTTCTGAGATGGAACCTAAGAAAATTGAAGAAGCACTGACTGATCCAGATTGGGTGATTGTTATGCAAGATGAACTCAATCAGTTTGAAAGTCAACAAGTCTGGAAACTGGTACCTAGGCCTGTACACAAGAAAGCTGTTTGTACTAGGTGGGTATTCAGGAATAAACTAGATGAAGATGGTGTGGTTACAAGAAACAAGGCAAGACTGGTAGCTAAAGGGTATTCTCAAGCTGAAGGCATTGATTATGATGAAACCTATGCTCCAGTGGCTAGACTTGAGGCCATCAGGATATTTCTGGCATTCGCAGCATTTTCAAACTTTAAAGTTTATCAAATGGATGTTAAGAGCGCCTTTCTGAATGGAAAGCTGGATGAAGAGGTATATGTAGAGCAACCTCCTGGTTTTGAAGATCCAGATCATTTGGATTTTGTCTTCTTTCTTTTCAAGGCTATCTATGGGCTAAAACAGTCTCCAAGAAAATGGTATGACACTCTCTCTGAATTTCTTATTGAAAATAGCTTTATTAGAGGTGTCATAGACAAAACTCTCTTTTCTAAAAAACATAAGAATGATACTATATTAGTCCAAGTCTATGTGGATGATATAATATTTGGGTCTACTAATGATAATCTCTGTAAGAGATTTGCTAAGTTAATGCACAGCAAGTTTGAAATGAGCATGATGGGAGAGCTAAAGTTCTTTCTTAGATTACAAGTAAATCAAAGGTTAGATGGAATATTTATTTGTCAATCCAAGTATCTCAAGGAACTCCTCAAAAAGTACAATCTAGAGGATTCTGCATCAGCAAGGACTCCATCAACTACAGCTGTCAAGCTTGGACCATGTGAAAACTCCATTAAGGTAGATGTCACAAGCTACAGAGGTATGATTGGCTCGTTACTCTATCTTACTGCAAGTAGACCAGATATTATGTATGCTACATGCTTATGTGCAAGGTTCCAAGCGGATCCTAGAGATATTCATCTCGTTGCTGTCAAACGAATCTTAAGATATCTTAAGGGAACACCAAATCTAGGTATTTGGTACCCTAAAGAATCTGGGTTTAACCTTGTCGGATATACAGATTCAGATTATGCAGGAAGTGTTGTTGATAGGAAAAGCACCTCAGGGAGTTGTCAATTCCTAGGCAGCAGACTAGTCTCATGGTACAGCAAGAAACAACAAACAGTTTCCAACTCAACGGCCGAGGCTGAATACATTGCTGCTGGAAGCTGCTGTGCTCAGATCTTGTGGATTAGGAATCAACTACGAGACTATGGCTCTGTATTGAACAAGATTCCTATTTTATGTGACAATACAAGTGCAATAGCCATCACCAACAACCCTGTGCAGCACTCGAGGACAAAGCACATTGACATCAGGTATCATTTTATTAGAGAGCACGTCATGAATGGTACTGTTGAACTATTTTTTGTTCCAACAGAAGAACAAATAGCAGATATTTTCACTAAACCACTTGACGAATCCACATTTACCAGATTAGTTGGTAAATTGGGCATGTTGAATAGTTTTAGTGATTGATTTAGTTAATATCTGAGATCTGTTCTTGAATGATTTACAATTTAAAATATCTCAGAATATTTTATTTTCTGTAAAAATATTTTTCTATGAATTTTATTTGCTAAAATTCAACAGAAATCTATTTTTGGAATAAAAATAATAAATTCTGATATATTGTCTTTGTTTCTGTAAAAATTATAAGTTTTTATTTCAGTTTTACTATTTTGTAATATAGTTTCAGTACATATATAGAAGTCTGTTCCTTTTTATTTTATTTTTTACTGCAATGACAATCGGCAAGACAATTGAATTGTCTTGCTGAAAGTCATTTCAGTATATGTTTGTATATGTCGGTATAGTTTATACTGGCAAGACAATCGGTATGACTATCAATTGTCTTGCCAGTTATAAACAATATGTATATATATATTCTATTTCATTTTATACTGGTATGACAATCGGTATGACAATCCCGGATTGTCATACCAGCTGTTTTATATAAAGGCGTTTGTTTTGTTTCAGCAGTTAATTCCATTTAAGCAGTTCAATTTTTTTTCTCCATTCAAACAATCAGTCTCTCTTCACTTTCTCTCTTCTCTCTCTTCGAACCAAATCAATAGACCTGTCCCTTTCCTTGCTCGAGTTTTTACTCAGCAAACTTAATCTTCACTCCTGTGATATATACTTACATATATATACAAACAGGAGTGCTGTCCAAATTTTCAAAATCTGTGATTAATCAGTTTGCCCCTTCAAATTCCATTTATGTTGGTTGATTTTGAAACTTTTTTTGTTTTATTTTTATTTCTGATTTGTGTCATTTGGCTTGTGTCATCTGGATTTGTGAGTTATAGATTTTATCGAGATACATTCCTGTCTAAATTTTTCGATTATAATTAATTTAATTTGAATTATTAAATTAATTTAATTAATTCAAATTTTCTTAATATTATTCTTAAAATTCTGAAAGTGTGTGTCTTATTATTATTTTAAAATGGCTCTCAATTTCTAACTTGTCGCGCATAATCAGGTTGGTTATTTTAATCCGGAAAAATGTGATGTTGAAAAATTTAAGCCTTGGATTAGATTTTTAAATGACCATTCGATTGTTAGCTCTGCTATTAAATCAAATGTGATTTTAAATATCGATCTTCTTAGACTGATTTGCACAACCTCTACTGTGGCCGATGATTCAAAATCTTTTTCATTCACCGTGGCAAACACACAGTATGTAGTTGATGAAACAGTCGTCAATCGTGCGCTAAATTTTCCACTTGACAATTTCTGTAATTTACCCTCTAAAAATGATATCACAAATTTTTTCCTTGCTATTCACTATCAGGGGGTGATCAATTTAACCAAACTTTCTAAATCAAATTTGGTGTCTGAATGGGATATTTTCTTCGATACACTTTCCAAAGTGTTTGCCAACTGCACAAAATCCAATTTTCATAACATCACTTCCACTCTGCAGTATATTGGTCTTGCGGTTGTTTTCAATCAAAGGATCAATTTTGGCAAACTACTTTTTCCCATTCTCTTGAGACGTCTAACTTCTGCTTTACGTGATCATTCTACAAATCGTAGGGTATCATGTTACTATGCTCGTTTTCTCATGCTTATAGCAGATCATCTACTCACACCTGAACACAAAGCCCTTTTTGCTAACTCTGCAGTAACCGAACCCCCTCCAGTTAGCAAAAAGATTTACACTCGCCAAGACACAACCTTCAAATTCATGCAAGTTCCAGTACTTGTATCTGCTTTCATGGCCACTTATATTCCTTTACCTATTTTCAATCTTCCCGGCCATGAACAGCAACCTCAACCTCCAGTGGTTCAAGCCACCCAGGCTCTTCCATTACAAGTAGTAATTCCTCACTCTCACTCCCTTCCTACTTCTGTTGAAAGACCCCCAGTGGTTGATAGGGCTGACCATGAAGTTGTAGAACCACAGCTTCAATCCCAGGTCATAGAGCCAAACACAGAGTCACATTCTATCTCAACCTCTCCCCCACTGTCTAAAATGTTACCCAGGAGATTACTAGGAAGTAGTACATTGTTAAATATGAGTGAACCCTCAGCTCTGCCTCCTCCTAAGAAAAAAAGAACATATTCTGAGGCATCTGAAAGCCCATCCTTGTCCTCCCAACAGGACATGGACTTTGAAATGGCCAATGAACAGTTACTAGAGGCATTCTCTCAACAGGATGCATCTATTGAAATTCGCCATAGGGTCATGGCATCTTGTACTGAGTCAAGCACAATTCCATTACTCACAATGGAACCATACACTTCCCCAGATCATACTCAGGACACACAGCGAGGAGTGCACGTAGAGTCGGTTACAGTGCCTGCCATAGTTACGGCAGAAGAGCAGTCACATGCTTCAGAGGGAAAATCTGACTCTCCGCCATCTTTAATAGAGTCATTTTCTCCCCTCCTAGATCAAACACCTCTGGCTCCCTTATGGGATTCTCCACTCGCAGATTTATCTGGAGAAAGTGGAGGGCAACTCGGTCAATCTATCCCTGAAGCAATTCAGACATCTATTTCACATGAAATGATAGGTTTGACTGAGGATCGGGACTCGCGAATTCCCATTGCACCACCACTGACCTCTCTTGAAGAGGCTAGGGTGATTTTTAATGCAGGTACAGAAGAACAGCAACTGGAAGACTCCTCACGAGCAATTATATTGAGAGAAACACATGCACGTGAGATGAGTGAACCAAACACGAGTGAAATTCAGGTGAGAGCACACACAGACACTGATACTGTAAACCTGTTAGCTCAGATTGCTGCCCTAAAAGAAGAACTTGCTAAAAGCCAAGCTGAAGCTCAAGCATTCAAAGCACAAGTGGTTGAACGGTCTTCTTCTTCCACCTCTGTCAACAATCAGCTTGCAATCATAAGAAATGACATCTCAGATCTAAAGACCACTGTAATACCAAAGCTCAATTCTATTCAGGACACTCCAACTCTATCAGCTGATGATATATCCAACTTCTGCTCTCTACACACAAGAATGACTTCTCTTGAAGACCTCGTTGAGATGAATCATTCACTGGACTCCTCAAGATTTCTAAAGATAGAGACGGGCATGGAACATCTCAATGAAGGGATGAAGCACCTATATTACATGATCAAGAATTCACATTGCCCTAATGAAGAACAAAGAGCTTATTTTGAAGGACCGTCTGGTGGAGGATCAGGCTCTGGAGGTGATGGAGGTTCCAAAGGAAGGTCAGTAGAGGATCCCTCAACTAAGGGGGAGAAGAAAGGAAGTAGTGCCAAAGGGAAAGAAAAAGATACCTCTGCTGGAGATAAAGGAAAGGCTGATGATGTCTACTACAGTGGAGAACAGGATGACTTTGATATTTTTGACATTCCCACTGAACCAGTTCAGGAAGATAAAGATGGGTTATTTGAAGCTGAAGAGGAAAGTGATTTTGAAGATTGGGAAGAGGAAGATACAGTGGATCCTATGTTTGAGAAAGAATTTCAGAAGGAGCAGTCAGAGATGAAAAGAAAAGAAGCTGAACTCAAGAAGGTCTCTCAGATCATTGACAGGAGGAAAGACATACAAAGAACAGAAACTCTACAAAAGCAACGTCTTCATGACATAAAGGCTCGAGAAAGGAGAAGAGATGTCAGACTGAAGATTGGTGAAAAATGGGATGAAGCTAGGAGAGTACTTGATATGCCTCAGCTGAGCACTAACAATGATAGGCAGTTCCTACATCTTCTTGACAAGCTGGAAATCTCAAATCCTAACAATGACATGTAAATGAATGCTATCAAGACTGAAGTCTCAAGGATCACAGCTGCTTTTGATAGATCCCTAAATGAGATGAGCATTTTTGTATATTGTCAGAGTGAAGGATCTTTCAAGGTGTCACTTCATCTATTTGAGAATCGTTCTTTGTCAGAGATTTGGGTTCTTTTAAACAAAGTCAAAAGAAGCTCAGAATTGAATGAAGTTCTTCGAGAAAGGCTTAAAGAGTTTGCCAGCAGGGCTAGTCCTCAAGTGGTCAACAATCCTCATCAGGTGAGATTCTTTAAGTCTGATTGTCTTCAAATCTGTCAGCTAGATGTACAATCTCTTAAAGACTACTCAGCTAAGCATCTGGTCTGGATGGAACATCATTTGAGAACTGCTGGATATTCATCCATGTTGAAGACTCAAGCTGCTGACTTGATTCAAGCTTATTGTGAAAAGAATGTTAAAAGGTACAATCAACTCAAGAATAAGCTGAAGTCAGTTGGAGTTCAACCAGTCAGACCTGCAAGCTTCACTTCAGAAAAGGATCGTGTCTTTGACACGGAATTGCTTCAAGATTTAGAAGAAGGTGAAGTCAGAAGAGAAGATAACTGAAGTCAATTAGCTCAAACTCAATGTAATATGATTAGAGCTTTATGAATCAAGATAGTCTAATGTAGTTATATGTTCAGGCTAGAGGAACATCTATCTTGTATTCACTTGTAAATTTCATTTGGAATCTGGAAAATGTTAAATATAATCCAGAACTTTTCTGCTATTTACTTTACATTACTGTTTATATCTTTTTCTTATTTGTTAGTTGAGTTATCCTCTAGATATTTGTTGTTATTGTCTAACAAGCAAATAGGGGGAGATTGAAAGGCATATGTCATAGCCTACTCGTTTATTCGAGTATTTAACTCAACTCAAATAAGAATGTAATAAGTAAATAGTGGATTAATCATCAGAGAGATCTCACAAAGTAACATCTGTCAAAGAATAAAGAAACATTGTTCATCTGCAGACTTGAAGATTCACTGGAAGAAGTTCAAGAATTTGATCATGCCTCAGTGATATAAATCAAGATCGTGGATTTAATCAAGTGACAGAGATCTCGTCAAGGTATCATTTATTACAAGGATTCAATCAGAATATCAAAGTCAAGACATGAAGAAACGTCACCAAAGTTAGTCACTCATGAACCAGACAGTACATCGAGTGTCAGCATTGAAGTGGCGGAATTGATTCATAAGTCTCAGTGACTTTCAGAAGATTGTCAGAAGAATGGATGCTGCTCAGGGTTAGTATTAATTCTCTATTAATTAATTAAGTAATATAATTTAATTAAGAAAATAAATTATATCTGCAAGGATTAATTTATTGATTAATTGAATTAAATTGATTAATTAATTTAGAATTAATATTAAGGATTTACAGAATTTTAATTGGTTAAAATCTGTTTTAATTCTAAAAAGACAACTAATTGTACTAGTATGACAATCGGTATGACAATTGATAGTCATACCGAAAGTCATGCTAATTCAGTTGACTGTCTTGATGGAATTATTATTTATATTAAAATCACTTATTAATTCAGTAAGACAATTCCATTTGTACTACTATGACAATCGGTATGACAATTGATTGTCATACCGAAAGTCTTGCTAGTTCATTTTAATTGTCTTGCTAGCTCTAAAGATTGTCACACCGAAAGTCTTATTGGACAAAGGATTGTCATACCAGTTCATTAATCTCGGCTGTGTTGATTAAAAGAAGCAGAAGCATCCAATTCATAAACACTCACAAAAAAAAAAGCAATCTAACAGAACACAATACAAGAACAAAAGATAATAGCAGCAGAAAAACATTACATCTCATCTGCAACATCAAGATCAATTTCTAGATTGTAAAGTTAAATCCAATCAACTAGAAATACTTATCTTGTTCTTGTGTATCTATCTAGCGGATTAAAATCCCTAGAACTTAATCTCAAATCGCATTTAGCATTTGATCTTTTAATTACAAAAATAGAAAAAGTTCATGTCGAATTTATTCTAGATTTGTAATAATTGATTTGAGATTAATCCCTTGTAACCGATACCGTAGTTGTAACACCTTTCAAGTTTAATAAAAGTTTTATTTAACTTGAATTTTGTTTCACAATTTTATTCCGCATTTTATTCGATTAAACGGTATTGTTTGCATTCAACCCCCCCTTCTACAAACAAATTGGGACCTAACAGAATATAAAATATTGAGAAAGGTTTAAGGGAACCCAAGTAATAAGATCCCGAGTATGATCCCTCAAACGATAAACGAGAACAAAAGTTAAGTGAACCGTATAACATATAAGCGGTCATTAGCCAAGTAATTAAGGGTTAATCAAAGAGTATAGTGGATGATGATATCATCACACCAACAAGGAGATGACATGTGTTAATAAGATGACTTAAGCATGGTGACATAAGCATGACAAATGGAAGGATTGGTTGGTTGATTGTGAGCCATGCATTTTTTTCACCATGGTAAAAATTAATTAACAATAAAAGAGTATCAACCAAGCCAAGGAAAATCATAACACAAATTTGAAATTGACTTTTCATTTCAAGAAGAGAAGCTCTCGGCTTCTTCATCTTTTCAAGGAGAAAAAAATCAAAAAACCAAGACCCAAACCTTGTTAATTTGTAAGGTAATTATCCAAGGTCCCTTATACTTAGATATGGCTATCCTAGGAATCTAAGCTCTCATTTCCTTCAAAATCTCTTTCAATAAATCATTGAAGAAGAGAGTGAATAGTGTTTTCAAGAACTTGAAATTTTTTATCTTGTGTTTTTGTTTAGATATAGCTTTTGTAAGGATTTTCAAAGATTGTTTCAAGCTCCTTAGTTACTTCTACTCACCAAGGAAAGTATAATCTCTTACCCTAGCCTTACTTTTGAATATTTAGAGCTTCTTATGATTGGTATAGTTCATGGGAAGCATGATTCATGCATATTTAGAGTTTGGTTGGATTTGTAATGAGTTTGAGTTGTAAATCTTGGTTATTGGTTAATGAACTTAAGTATAGCTAGTAGTTCATGTTTGGGGTAGTATAAATTGGAAAATCTTGAGATGTTGGGACTGATGTAGTGAGGTTTGGATGGAGTTTGGTTGTAATGTTGGTTGTGAGTTGGTTTGTGATTAATTTGAAGTGGTTAAAACTTGGTAATCGCGTAAACATAGTCGTCGTAATGCCCGTTTTTATACAACTACTTGTTCTTAGTATTCGGGACAGAAAGCTAACTCTTGAATCTGTGACTTTGCCATGTTTAGCTAGATTGTGTTGTAAGCTTCGTTTTGATATGTGGTTCGCTTGAATCCGATGTACGGTTTAGGAGAAATGACCGTTTTAAGTAACGGCATTTCGCGAACGAACCATTTCCCCCCGCCTTACTTTGAAACCTTGGTTAAGGTCCTTAAATGACTACTTGGAGTATGAAACAATTATTTAAGATTAATAGGTCAGTTGGTAGAGTATTCGCGAAAAAATCGCCTTAAAATTCGTAACGGTTAATTTATTAAAAATGGTGGAGCCGAGGGTACTCGAGCGACTTATGTGAATCGTTAAGCGCAAAAGCGAACGTTAGAGTCGAATTGGTTAAAGTCTAGCTTCTTAAGCAACCGTGGTTTAATTCTAACTTATATGTTGTTTATAGGTTATCAGACTCATCCCAGGCCTTTTACCACCCCCAGTCACTCAGGCAAGTTTTCTACCCGTTATACTGTTGTTGTGATGTATATATGTATATGCATTATCTTGTGATAAGTGCATGATTGTTATTAGCAAATCTTGCGATATATTGGAGCATGCTGATATGGTATATATACATGCCTGTTTCGTAATCTTGATATCTAATTGTTGATTCAATTGCTTATAAGTTGCATAATACATATGCTAGAGATAAGCAGTAGTTGTGTATACCCTTAGTATAGGGGACCCAAAGGTGAACATTTTTCTGAACCGGGAGTCGATGTTCCCGAGTATAATATATATATATATATATATTTATATTTATATTTATATTTTTATATATATATAGATATAGATTTCAACACTATTAATCGAATAAGGTTTATTCGATAACTTTATTTTATTAATGAATATTATTTTGAATATTCATTCGAGGACTTATGACTCCGCTTATTTTATTAAATAATATTCTTTATTTTATTAAAGAATAATGTTTCGATATTTTAAACTTATTTTTGATTATTCAAATAAAGATCGTACTTTCGTATAAGTATATCTTTGGTTATTTATTATTCAATTCAAGTATGAGTTTTGAAACTTCTGCTTCAATTATTTTTATAAGGATTATCCTTATGGGAATATTATTTAAATAATAATATTTAGATATTCTCCAACATATCGGGACTGATTTATTTTATTAAATTAGCATTACTCCAAACATTCTCAAAAAAAATGTTTTCGAGTCTTCAAAATGATTTTAAAAGTTAGAGTGGATCCCAAAACTCGTTTTCAAATTTAAGATCTTCCTTTTTGAAGGGGACTTGAATACTCGCTCAATAATCTAAGGGATACGGCTCTGTGGTGTATTTTATATTCGCAACAAATTTGTTGTTTTGATAAATGAATTGATTACTTACCCAACGTTCGGGAAGTAAGTCCATCTAAATGAGTCGGCATAAGTGACAGGCCGGGGTACGGTCTATCAAAGTGTAAGTGGTTGGGTGGCAGTCCATCAACGTGTAAGAGGCCGGGTGGCGGTCCAGCACAAGGTCCTAATGCGGCCAGGGTGATGACCGGTGGGGGATTCATCCATCTACTAGTAGAAAAGGTTACTTATTGGTATCTTTGCCTGATCAGCAAGATATCAGGTTTATGCCAAAATTCTCTTCTTTCTAAATTTAGTGGATATTACAACTCTGTTCATACTTTACATGACAGAGGTTTTCAGGAAATGTAAGAGAGATATATATATATGGGTATATATATCGGGACTTAATGAAGTATCTCGTAACTTCATTTCTTTCAAATGATAATTCAAAGATTGAACCTACTCAAGTCTTATCTTGTAGTCTCATCTATGTAATGAACTTTTGGAAACTAATTATACCTTGAACGGTGGTAGTTCAAGTCGTATTCGAGAAAAGATATAAGTATATTGGAGTATCCAGTAACTTCATCTTTTCAACTTATATCTAGTAAATGATTATCTTATGCATGACAAGATTTTCAGAAAAATGTTGAGACAAGGTTAGATATATGAGATCACCCTGCAACGATATTTTTATACAGTTATAGACTTGAACTCTGTGTATATTAGGCATGGAAGAGGATTTCCAAAATTTTGAAAAGTATATATACATATATACTGAATATTTTGCGACTTGGTCGCGTTAAAATATCAATCTTGGTTCATATCTGCTTGACCTTTCATGAGTATTATGATAAGAATGCTCATATATTGTTAATCATTATACATATTATTTTGGTGGGCTTGTTTCTCACCCTTGCTTTCTTCTTTCATCACACAACAACAGATAGACAAAATGAACAGAACTAAGCTCCCAATTCGCAAGCGGATAGGAAACGTTCCGCAGTTTTCTGTAGGCGTGGATGACGTTGTAGCTGAGGTAGGAACTACCATTAGGCTAGGTTTTCAACTGTTGATGTATATTTATGAACTGTAATAATGGCAAAGAAAATGTAAATTTATTCAAAAACCCTTTTTAAGGTGTAATAGTTTTTAATTGTGGAATAAAATGACTTGTGTTATTTTTGGATATTCATCTCTGAGACTATAACTTGTGGTGTGTGTGTATATTGTGGGGTCACAGTACGCAGTAGTTGGTTGTTTATTTAGATTGAGTGTTATTAAGGGAAACGGAACTCGTGACAACCCGGATCCCCGACCCCGGATTTGGAGGTGTTACAATTTCCTTTCACGAATCACTAATATCTAGTACAAGGGTCTGGTTCATAAATGACTAGTTCCGCTCTCAGGCCTTCGTATTATACCCATACAAACCACAGTTAAGTCTTCTACCAAATACAAACAACTTCACTAAGAATCCTTGAGGTCTTCACATAGATTCTGATAACTGCTTCGAATGACTCCAACCTTATTCTTCCGATGCCTGAACATGTTAATGAACTTTATATAGATCACTATTGATGTCTTCTTCACTGTAGCTACCAAAACCATAATGTATATCCCCAATAAACAATCTGTACTGATTATAGTGGAATATAGATTATTTCAAAGTCCTATGTTCTATGTTGAGTTATCCAAACCAGTATTGTTGAGTTATACGTACAGCTTCAATCTTGCTCAACTTCAGCCTCAGCTGTAGAAGTTGACATTGTTAGATAATGAATTACACACAAGGGGTGAATATGTTTTTATGTTTTTATGCTTTTCTTGAATGTTTAAGGTGGTGAACAAAGTAAATTAAATCTTGCAGTTAACTGTGTTAATACTGAAATTAAACAAGTTAGAACAGTGGACACAGATCTTTCAAAACTCACTTAATTTTATATTAAAATTAATAATGTTTTGCTATAAAATTTCTAGGCTCTTTAATGATAAAGAGCTTAGCTTCATCCTTGAGAGAATACAAGATTTTTTTATCTCAATTGTCACATCTAACAAAGGACCAGTGTTAACTTTATATGGTAGTTAACTACTGGTTTACACAGTGTGTAATAAGAGATGCTATTTACTTTAGTAAACTGTCACTAATCATTCCATTTTAGGAAAAGTATATCTTCCATTTCTGGCTTAGCATATCTTTGCATACTGTGTTAACTTTGATCTTCCTTTATTAGTTAATCTTCACCTTGATCTTGCACGCCTCAAGCTGCCTTTTGTAGACTTGTCAATCCAACTGATTGGATTATTTGTTGATTGTTAATCTTGGATATTGAACTGATCTGCATTTTGTACTTTGAGTTTTACCTCGAGATCTCCAGTTTGATATATAGATAACTTGACATCTCGATAAGCATATTGGCTTATCGAGATCTCTCATTACTCTATAGTTGTTTTGACTTGTAGAGGTCTCCGAGTTCTCTATAAGAGAATTTAGCTTGTCGAGGTCTCTCATCTTCATGTCTTCACTTTGACTTATCGATATCTCTGACTTCTCTAGTGGCAAATAGACTTATCGATATCTCAGAGATCTCTAGTGATATTTTGACTTGTCGATATCTCATAGATCTCTAGTGATATTTTGACTTGTCGATATCTCCAATCTTTATGTCTTCAAATTAGCTTGTCGATATCTCTGAGTTCTCTAGTAGCTTTCCTGACTTCTCTATAAGTCATTCTGGAGTTCTCGAATGACTTCTCTATAACACTAAATATGTGACTTGTAGAGATCTAGACTTAGAATATTTTTCTCAAAACAGATTTATTCAACTCCAGGCTTCTTCATAATTCTTCAGAGGCATGATCTTCTTGATCTTCTTACAGATATAATTCTTAGGCTTGATATTGTTTAAAGAAAAATACTTCAATCTTCTCTTTGACATTTTTACAGACTTTAATGTTAAAATACGAAATGCAAACTAAGATTACAATACAACTTACTTAGGGTTGTCAATTTGACTTAGTCTTGTTATTGTACAGGCATGTCTTGCACAACAATCTCCCCCAATTTGTGAGAAAATTGCTTAACACAAATTCATGCCTGTTAACAAGACTAACCCCAAGTTATAATGGAAAATAAGATAAAAAAAATTGACACAATTACAACATTTATACATTAGGAGATTTACAGAGTTTAAATAGTTACAAGCATTAGGTAAAGACTGTTTTTGCTTCTACTTCTTCTCTAATGAGATCCCTTAAGTAAACAAGAATTTCAAGTTCTTCTATGATAGGTGTCCCACTTAGAGCTTCTACAAGTATAAGTCTGTCTGACTTTGGATAACCATTTAACAAATCAATCTTAAATCTTGTGAGTTTTCTAGCTTTAATGTTTAGAAACTTTCCATCCTTAGAGATTTTGTTCATTACTTTTTCCTTGAGTTCTTCTGATCTTTTCATGTGCATTTCAATCTCCTCATCATACTTCCTTATCCTCTCCTCATATTCAGCTTCATTCCTTACTCTTCTTTCCTCCCTTTCAATCAACCATTCATCCAAAACAGATCTCCATGCTCTTATAGCAGTATCCTTGTCCTTCAATAAACTTATCACTCTCTTGATTTCTGTGGGAGAGAGAGAGTCCATTAAGCTGTAGCCTAGAAATGTGAAGGACACATCTTCATAGTAAATCCTCACTTCTTTTAGAGTTACAACTCAGACTCTGACTATTTCATCAGCTAGTTGTTGAAAATAATCTTCATCAGAGATGCACCAATTTAAAGGTAGAAAATCATTTTGCTTGAAACAATTCCAGATGGCCCTTTTAGTGACTTCTACTTTTTCTGTAGGCTTGGTTTTCTTAGGTTTCCTCCCAACAGACTTGTAGTTGATTTTGAGTGATGGTTTGACAGAAGGTAGGTTTGTGATTTTCTTGAGGGATGTTTGGCTTGAGGTGATTGGTAATTTTAGAAAGGTGTTTGCAGTTTGCTTGTATAGGAATTTGGGCTTACAGGTTTGAGGTGGTTTGATGTTTGAGATTGTTGGCTTTGAAGATTGAGCTTGAGTTGTTTGGATTTTTAGGGTTTGTTGTGGTTCTGAGCCATCTTGTCTCTTCTTTCTTCTCCTCTCACTCTCTTTCTTCTTATCCTCATCCTTCTTCTCTTATTGCTTCTTATCCTGGCTACCAGTTGCCTTGGAGGATTGACTTGGATTTGAGCCATAAGGTTTTTGAACATCTTTTCGCTCATCATCATCATCATCCAAGTTATCCTTATTGATTTGAGTTTTAGGCAAGTTAGCTTCTGGATTTCTTAGATACCTCTTCAACAACTTAATTATCTCTTCATTCTTAACAGTTTTGTTTTTCTTGGCCTTCAACTCAGTTTCCAGAATCATGATAAGCTTTTTATTGGCCATGACACATTGTTTAGGGATTTGGAAGTGTTTGAAGTGTTTGGTGGTAGGACAGATGTATGCCACTCCATTGCTTGGTTGTATGTATGCTTTAGGAAAAGTAGCCACTTGAACATTTTTCAGTTCAGTTAGCAAGAGAGTGTCTTCATGAATCACCACTCTTACTTTGCTTATCTGAATATCCAACTCAGATGCCCTCCTAGAGATAAGATATTTGAGGGACACCTGCATACACCTGTCTACCCCTGAGTCATTTATATTTACCACTATCCTCTTCTCCTGAAAATTGTCCTTAGTCACCAAGATCACCTTTAAGGACTTTATTATCATGCCCAAGGCCTTTTTGTAGGTGAAGAAGTTATTGTTGAGAGAAACCTTTAGATACTTGAGCAATTCATCAAATTCCCTGCTCATACTTGGTCCCTCAGCGGCTCTAATGAGCCTCTCCATACCAATATCTACCTCTTGAATTATGCTCTTTTCAGCAGCTTGGATATTTTGAGTAGATGATCTTGATCTTGATAGCCTAGCCTCTATCTCCCCCTTAGTCTTGTTGGCAGGCATGAGAAGGGGAGTAGGAATTTTAGGCCTCACAGCTTCAGGAAGTGCAGCCAATGGTATGTTTAGCTTGCCATAATGGCTCCCAACGCAACCAAATTTTGCATTTATAGGTGCTTGTGGGAGTCCACCAGGGCTTGAATGTCAGCATGTTGACTCTGCACCGGTGTGGTGAGAGCATGCACTTGAGCTGTGAGCTGATCATTTGATGTTTGCAGTGTGGAGACTTGAATTTGAAGATTGATGGATGTAGAGATAGGCTGATGAGAACTTGTAGATGTTGAGGAGCCAAAATTTTCTCCAACAACTTGTTTGATGCCATTCATAAGCAATGCAGAAGGCTCATATCTTGATTGGTGAAGCTAGTCCAACTTGATCTTGACATCATTTGAATTAGTGATTTGTCGTTGGACCACTTCATGAAGAGTAATGAAGGATTATTTGAGATTTTTGACCTCATTTTCAATGGTGGCCAGATCCATCCTTTTCATTTGATTAGCAAAATGTTTGAACTTGGAAGTGATCATGACCTGTGATGGTATAATCTCATCCATTTTCTCCTTCATAAATTTCCTTATTTTGTCTCCATGACTAACCATCTTGAGTTCTAATGCTTTTCCAAAGAGATGGAAAGCTTTAAGTTGAGCCTTAAAAACCTCATTAATGGCATCATAAACATCACCAGGAGTCAGTGCTTTAGCATTGCTGCCCAAAATTGTTAGATAATCTTCCCTGAACTTAGCTAAAACACCCTCCATCTCCAGATTGTAGTCCTTGTTCAGCCAAGCATCACAGTTGCCATCCTGTTCAGCTTCATTAATAATTTTGTCTTGTTGTTCTTGGACATCTGTTTGATAGAAGAGCATAATGGCTTGATAGTCCTGGTTAGACATATCAGATGTTAGTAATTGTTGAGAAATTTGGGCAAGTCCTGCAAGCTGATCCATCCTGAACTCTTCAGTATTTGATTGAGGTGTAGCTTCTTGGAGCCAGTTAGAGACAAGATGTGGTTGTTGAGGTTGAGGGTTATGGAGTTAGATCAGAACCACCTATGACTGAAATCACAGTTTGACTCAAAGATTGCTCTGTGGTTATGACAAGTTGTTGTTCCACAATAGTCGTAGAAACCTCTAATTGAATTGGAGGGGATTTGACCGGTACCTGTCATGTGCACCAGTCTCAAACTCTTGTGCTTCTTACAAAGCACTGTCACATGAATGTGATAAACTTGCCTCTCCCATAGCAGGGTCATTGTCAATTATACTCCCAGCTTCAATTGTCAAGGCAATCTCAGCCAGGGTTTTGAGGGGAGTTATTCCTACATGAGGAACCTCCAAAATTGGAGAGGATTTAGAAAGCTCCCCCTCAGGAGTATTACCCTCAAACCTAACAGCCTGTGAAAGCTGATTTGCACATAAAAGTGCATTTGTAACATCCATTGGGTCTTCAGTAAAAACTGATGAATCCCACATGGTTTTGATGGTGTCATCAAGGTCTACCGCATCTAGTAGCCTCTCACCACCAGATTGTAGTGTCTGGGTGGTGAGCAAAGTTTCTTGAATCAAGTCACTTGAATGAGCTTGCACTTGAGGAATGGATTCAAGTGTTGTATGTGAAGATGAAATTTATGAGATTAAGAGTTATTATTCAGAAGTGAATGTTGGCAGCTCCCTCTGAATAAATGAGGGAGCTTCAATAGATGTGCTTTCACTGTGTGTGCCATCCTTATTTATCCTACTATACACTTGAATTTGTGCAATTGTTGGCTGTGCAGACTCTGTACAGGGTGAATTGGGGAGAATGCTCTTTTCAATAGACACACCCTGTTGAGAGGATATATCTAGAGTCTGTTTATCCCCATTTTTACAACTGCATCCTTTTGGGAGGATACAGAGGTTGTTTGAGTGGTCAGCTCAGTTTCTTAGCCTTCTTTATCCTTTTGACCAATGGTGACTCAGCTTCTGTTTGTTCCTGATAGGAATAAATAAATTATGATTAAATACTGCAAGGTGTGGGCTGCTAGGCCCAATAAAAAGATATATGATACTCAGACCGGAAAGGTTAAGCCTGATAGACCAGGTCAGGTCTGATGGAATAAAGAACGCCCAAAAGCCCTGATTATTAATTAATTTCGTAATTAATTAATAAGGTAAAAATCAGCTATTGAGAAGAGTCCCGATAAGGATATAAATCCTTATAGATTATCCTCAAGGGGATATAAAAGGATAAGGAATCAGTTTCCTACTATTTAGGACTCCTAAGTCCATTCTAATTATGAGACTTGCCCACCAAAGTCTCCTATACCAAGTCCAATTCAAGGACTCCCAACATCTATATAAGGGGCCTCACCCCACAGATCAGAACTACGTTTTTTGACTTGATCCTTGGCAATCAGCAAGGTACGTAGGCATCTTGTTAAAGGCAGATTGAGTCACGAAACACAAGAGCAGTCAAATCGAGCCTTGAAGTTCACGTTCCTTAGTACTAAATACAGCAATTATATATATTAGTTTTTTATCCATAACATTTGGCGCCGTCTGTGGGAAAAGGAACAACAACCATGGCGAGAACACGGAGAACAACCAGTACTCTGGAGGAGGGAACACCATCAGGGACAACTCAGGTGATTTCGTCAACCGTGGAGATTCCTCCCCACTCAACTTAAGCATCTACTCAAGCGGAGACCCAGATAAGGGCAACTCAATCTCAGCCACAAGGAACGACTCCCCCGACTATTCAAGGTACGGATCCTCGAGTTCAACAAATACATATACCTGTGAATTCTCAACCCGTCGGGTATGAATATTCAACTGTTGTTACCACTAACCCCCCTTATGGGATGCCCCTTCACTCTGAGGTTGGAGGAAGCGGATATGCTGGGCGAAGCGAAGCACGAGGGCAGTCGCCCCCCTATATACGAGGTCTGGGTCTTATCCCTGAGGATCGGGAATTTTCTGGTCCTTACACTGAGAGAGACTCTGAATCTTCGGATGATGAAGTGGCCCCAAGAAGGAGGCGTCCTGGAAAAGAGCCAATGGCCGATGGAAGGCAACACCCCCAAAGCACCCCAGGGGCGAATCCCCAAGAAGTGCAGGAAAGGATCAGGGCTCATGAGGCTGAAATCCAAAGGCTGAGGCGTGATTTGGAGGCTCACCAGGCCACCAGACCCCAGATACCTCCTAGGGGGAGAAATCCTCCTCCTGTCATAGACCTGGATGGTCCGGTAAGAAGAAGGGCTGCTGTCCCAAGAACTGATCCAAGCAATCTCCTTCCCCTTGCAGATCCTGATGATCCAACTCCACCCTTCATAGAAGAGATAATGAATGCCCATATCTCAAGGAAATTCAAGATGCCCACTATCAAAGCCTACGATGGCACGGGAGACCCCGCTAATCATGTTAGGACATTCTCTAATACACTGCTGCTGCAACCCGTGAATGATGCTATAAAGTGTCGGGCCTTCCCTCAAACCCTGTCGGGTATGGCTCAAAGATGGTACAGTCGCCTGCCCCCAAATTCTATTGGATCGTTCAGAGAATTAAGCTAGGCTTTTATTAAGCAATTCATCAGTGGAAGAGTCCATGAGAAAAGTTCAGCATCTCTTATGAGTCTTGTACAGGGAGCTAAGGAATCCTTGAGAGATTACCTGAATCGTTTTACAAAGGAGGCTTTAAAAGTCCCAGACCTTGATGATAAGGTAACCATGATAGCACTGCAACAAGGAACCAGGGATGAGTTTTTCAAGATGTCCTTGGCCAAACGTCCCCCTGAAAATATGTTGCAACTCCAAGAGAGGGCAGGGAAGTATATCAAGGTTGAAGAAAGCATGAGAAAGACCGTAGTAAGTAATGAGCCCACTGGAGGCAAGAAGCAAAAAACTGATCTGGAGTATATCGCTAAGGACAAATATCCTAGAACCGAACAAAACCCTGATTCAACCCCCAAGAAGGGAGGACCTGGGCAAAAGTTCACTGAATACGCTAAGCTGAGTGCTCCTAGAAGTCAGATTTTGATGGAGATTGAGAAAGATAGAGATATTCGCTGGCCTAAGCCCTTGAAGGCTGATCCCGCCAAGCTAGATAAAAGCAAGTATTGCAGGTTTCACAAAGATGTTGGCCATGACACCGATGAGTGTAGACAATTGAAAGATGAAATTGAGTTTTTGATTCGAAAAGGAAGGTTGAACAAGTATACTGGAGATGGAGGGGACAGAAACAATAATGGAAGGAAGAACTTTGAAGATCGTAGGAGGGACCAAGACGATCAGGGGCGGAATCCCCAACCTAGAGGACCGGTTATAAATGCAATTTTTGGAGGACCACGACGTCCTCAAGGACCTGTGATAAACACGATCTTTGGAGGTCCAACTGCTGCTGGATTGTCCGAAAATTCCAGAAGGGCATACACCAGGGAGGTTATGCATATTGTTGGAGAAGCCCCGAAGAGGGCCAGGACAGAAGTAACATTGGCTTTTGATGATTCCGACCTACAGGGTGTGAAGTTTCCCCATGACGACCCGCTGGTCATAACACCGATAATAGGAAATAGCCCGGTTAAGAGGGTCCTTGTGGATAACGGTTAAGAGGGTCCTTGTGGATAATGGTGCTTTTGTGGATATCTTGCTCCACGACACCTTTCTAAGGATGGGGTATAACGACTCCCAGTTGACACCTACCGACATGCCGATATATGGATTTGCTGGAGTAGAATGTCTTGTGGAAGGGATAATCAAATTACCGACCACCATAGGTACGGAGCCAAGGCAAGCAACGCAGATGCTGGATTTCGTGGTGGTAAAGGCTAGTTCGACTTATAATGCTATCATGGGGAGAACAGGGATACATGCCTTCAAGGAAGTCCCCTCTTTCTACCATTCAGTTATGAAGTTTCCCACCCAAAACGGGATTGGAGAAGAGAGAGGAGATCAAAAAATGGCTAGAAGCTGTTATGTGGCCTCTTTGAGGGCAGATGGAGTCGGGGGGCAGGTTCTTCCTATTGAAGATATGGATGTCAGAAAAAATGACGAGAAGAGAGGAAAGCCAGCAGAAGATTTGGTTTCGATTCCTTTAGACCCCAAGAATCCTGAGAGGATGACTTTCATTGGAGCCACATTAGAGGAGCCCCTTAGAGAAAAGTTGATGAAATTTTTGCAAGAAAATAGTGATGTGTTTGCATGGTCAGCAGCTGATATGCCAGGTATAGACCCGGAACTGATTACTCACAAGTTAAACGTGGATCCAAGCCGGAAAACCGTGAAACAAAAGAAAAGAAATTTTGCCCCGGAAAGACAAGAAGCTATAAAACAGGAGGTAGAAAAACTCTTAGAGGCTGGTTTTATCGAGGAGATTCAATTTCCGGAATGGTTAGCAAACCCGGTAATGGTGAAGAAGGCTAATGGAAAGTGGAGGATGTGTATAGACTTCACTGATCTGAATGATGCATGCCCCAAAGACTGTTTCCCGCTGCCTAGAATTGATACTTTGATTGATGCCACTGCTGGACATGAGATGCTGAGTTTCATGGATGGATTTAGCGGATATAACCAGATCAAAATGCATAAGGATGACATTCCAAAGGTATCATTTATCACTGACTTTGGTGTTTATTGTTATCTTGTTATGGCATTTGGTCTCAAGAACGCAGGAGCCACCTATCAAAGGTTGGTGAATAGAATTTTTAAGGATCTTATTGGTAAGACTATGGAAGTCTATGTTGACAACATGTTAGTCAAGAGTCTAGTAAAGACTGATCATATAGCCCATTTAAGGGAAGCTTTTGAGGTCCTGAGGTACCACAAGATGATGTTGAATCCTACGAAGTGTGCTTTCGGAGTAGGATCTGGAAAATTCTTGGGATTGATGGTCTCAAAAAGAGGAATTGAGGCTAACCCCGATAAAATAAAGGCGATCCTGGACATGGAACCACCAAAAACTATCAAGGATGTTCAGAAGCTCACAGGAAGGGTTGCTGCGCTAGGACGATTCATCTCCAAGTCAGGAGACAAGTGCTTGTCATTCTTCAAGTCACTAAAGAACATTAAAGACTTTGTATGGAGTGAGGAAAATCAAAAGGCATTTGAAGAGTTAAAGAAATATATGGGCCAGGCCCCGTTGTTGGCCAAGCCAGTTTTGAGTGAAGTTTTATTCTTGTACTTGGCTGTTTCAGAGAGCGCCTTGAGCGCGGTGTTGGTTAAGGAAGAACTGAAAGTCCAGAAACCCGTATACTATGTCAGCAAAATCTTGCATGGTGCTGAGTTGAATTATTCAACTATTGAAAAATTCGCTTTAGCCTTGGTAATGGCTTCAAGAAAGCTGCGTCCTTATTTTTAAGCTCACCAGATTGAAGTACTAATAAATCAGCCACTGAGAAACATCATTCACAGTCCTAAGGCAAGTGGAAGACTAATTAAGTGGGCAATAGAGTTGGGAGAGTTCGATCTCAAGTATAAGCCGCGCACGGCTATAAAAGCCCACGCACTAGCTGACTTTGTGGTGGAATGTACCATACCCAACCAAGAAGTCGAGGGGCAGGAAAATATCATACCTCAAGACAAGGGAGTCGACAATGGGGACAAAGAGAAGGATGATAAAGAATATTGGGTTCTCTATTTTGATGGGGCATCAAAAACAAACTCCGGTGGAGCAGGATTGGTTTTGCAAAGCCCTGATGGATTCTTAATTGAGTATGCTATGAAGCTAGACTTCCCAACCACAAACAATGAGGCAGAGTATGAAGCCCTGATTGCTGGCCTTGGTCTAGCTGGGACACTTAGAGTCAAAAACTTAAAGGTCCTTGGAGACTCGAAGCTGATCATATCCCAGGTAAAGGGAGAATTTGAGGCAAGGGATGATACGATGGCTAAATATGTTCGCCTAGTAAGGGCTGTGATGACCCAATTTAATGAATGTCATGTTGAACACATTTCAAGGGAAGAAAAAGCTAAAGCAGATGCGCTATCAAAGTTTGCTTCATCTGAGATTGAAGAAAGTTCAGGAAGTGTGTACTTCCGTGTTTTGAAGACACGGAGCATAGATGTTAAGCTTGTGGCTCCCGTAGGCCTGGGGGCATCATGGATCGATCCCATTAAGGCTCACATTCAAACTGGATGGTTGCCTAGCGATGCAACTGAAGCACGAAAGTTAACTGTTCGAGCACTAAGGTACTCTTTGATAGATGGGATTCTGTATAAAAGATCTTTCGTGGTTCCTTACTTGAGGTGTCTCAGGCCCGATGAGGCACGCTTGGCTCTTGAGGAAGTGCATGAAGGTATTTGTGGACAACACTTGGGGGCAGGGCCTTAGCTCATAAGATAACCCGTTTAGGTTTTTATTGGCCAGAAATGATGGTTGATGCCAAACAATATGTAAAGAAGTGTGATCGCTGTCAGAAGCATGCACCAGTTGTTAGACAACCCCCCGAGATGCTGACCTCTATCAACTCGCCTATTCCCTTTGCTATGTGGGGGATGGATATTCTAGGGCCTTTTCCTATGGCCACGGCACAAAGGAAATTTCTGATTGTAGCCATTGATTATTTCACCAAGTGGATCGAAGCCAAACCCTTGGCCAAAATCACAACTAAGCAGGTTGCACAATTCCTGTGGGAAAATATTATGTGCCGATATGGAATTCCCCGTATCCTCGTCACTGACAATGGAGCACAATTCAACAATGAGGAATTCAAGAAGTATTGTGAAGAAAATGAAATTGAGTTACGATTCACCTCTGTGGCTCACCCGCAAGCCAATGGGTAAGCAGATGTAGCAAATCGGATAATCCTGGATGGACTCAAGAAGAGGATCGAGAAGTCAAGAAATAATTGGGTGGATGAAATACTTCCAATACTATGGGCCTACAGGACTACCTGTAGAGTCACGATAGGAGCAACCCCCTTCATGTTGGCATATGGGGCAGAAGCAGTAGTTCCAGTAGAGATATCACATTCCTCTCCAAGGATTCAAGCTTTCAATTCAGAAGAAAATGAGGAAGGGCAGAGGTTAGCCCTGGATTTAATCGATGAAGTGCGAGATAAAGCACATGCAAAGATAGTAGAATATCAGAAAAAGGCTTCATTCTACTACAACCTAAGGGTTAAAGAGAGGTTTTTCAAACAAGGTGACCTAGTCTTGAGAAAAATAGAGGCTTCTGGTGTCGGACAGAAAGGAAAGCTTGCCCCAAATTGGGAAGGGCCGTATAGAGTCAAGAGCGTTCAGGGTAGAGGAACCTACAAGCTGGAGACTATGGATGGTTTTGAAGTCCCGAGAACCTGGCATGCACAAAACCTGAAGGTTTACTACGTGTAAGATGGTCAAAGTACGATTCTCACTTGTCATTATGACAAGTAGGTTTAAAAGCACCTTGAAGCTTTGTTTGCATAGGATTTTTATTATAGATCAGGGTCAAACCCATATTATGTAAGGTTTTGGAAAACCAGACTTGAAATTGAAGAGTTCGAAATTATTTCAACCTATAAATGTTTGAGTTGTGATAATACTTGTGTGGCCCATTAAGCCAAGTTTGAATATTAAAGTATCGGAAAAATGAAGGAGAGAATGCAAATAAGGAAAGTAGCATATAAAATAGCCCCGGAGGGTAATAAGTTTTAATACAAACAAAAGTCCAGACATAAGTTAAGGATAAAATTACAGAATTGAAAAACTACTCCTCCATGCGGGAGCCTTCATTCTCTTTCTCCTTATCAGCGCCTTCAGCGTCCTTCGCAGGAGAAGCGGGAGGAGAAGCAGTGTTAGGATCCAAGATGCGATCATCTGGCTGAGGGGAGTTGAAGAGGGCGTCTATGCTGTCCTCCGACTCAGCCTGCTCAGGACTTATAAAGGCCATAGGGTCGACTAAGCCGGGGTGCTTCTCAGAAACCGCCTTTACGGCCGCATCCCATCCCTGAGTAAACTGTAGGGAATAAAGACCATCATCATGAATCTCCATGAGATTCTTAAACTTGTCAGAATCCATGTAGTCATCAATGAGCTTATCCTTATCGCTCCTAAGTTTCACCAGCTCGGAATGAGCCTTAGCCAGCTCCTCTTTCTTCGTGTCCAGCTTCTTCTCCAGGACCTTGGCTCTCTCCTCACACTTCTTCATCTCCTTCTCAAAATCATCAGAGTTACCCTTCCAGGATCTAGCCTGATGTAGGGCCGCCTGGAAATAGGTATTACTCTGCAAAGAAATATGTATGAGTTAGCACAAATTCATTGGGATACAAGAAAAGTTGAAATTCACAAAAGGAAGAGAAGAAAAAAGAAAATTACCGCAGCTTGGGCTTGAGAACCCAGAAGCTCAATAGTCTCGATATCACTCCCCGTAACAATGTCAGTGAAATCGTGGGGAGTGATGGAATGGTACGACCAATCCTTGGCATGTTTGGTGGATCCAACCACCGTATCGCTCCTCCTGAAGCCCTAGTTAGGCCTGAAGGAATGTGCCTTAAGTGGAGGATCCACATCGTCCCCCAGCTCGACCACCGGGACGTGGGGCTTAAGGAAAGAAGGACCGTCAGGTTTGCTCCTGGGGTCCCTGTTTAACTTGGCCCTCTTCTGGCGGCCAGATTCCCCCTCCTTGGGCCTATTAATATTATTAATAGCCTCACAAGCTGAAAGGAAAAGTAGAAGGAATATTAAAATCCAGAAAAAAGAAAAAGTGCGATTAAAGAGAAGGAAAAATAATTACGCAGGTATAAATTTACCCTTATCACTGGCCTGGGAGAGACCAACTTTCTTCAAGGAAAACTCCTCTAAAAGGGTCCAGGTGTCTGTTTTCCCATCATCTGAAATTAAGGCTTGGTAGGCCACCTCCTCCTCATCAGTTAATCTGATGCTACCAGGACTACCATCTGATACTTTGCAAAATGGCCTACGAAAGAGTGTGGTCCAATCACCCCCAGCCCAGGTCAGCCTGAAAAACTCATCCCTCCATTTAGGGTTGTTCTCGACTATAGAGTTACTATCAAAGATATGGGGAATTTTGGGCCGTTGGCGAATTAAAACCCAGCCCGGCTGACTCATGGAACTATTATAGAATTGGAAAACTTTCCTAAAGACAGCTACGGAAAGAGGGAAGCTATTCCTGAGACAAAGGACCATAAAACAGATAATGTTCCTCCAGGCGTTAGGAGGGAGTTGACAAGGGTTGATTCGTACATCGGCTAGTAAACGAGGAATAAATTCGTGGAATGGGAACCTAAGACCTGCGGTCAGGGCTCCTCGATAAATGAACAGGGTATCCCCCTCCCAATTACAAGTCCTATCCCCAGGGGCGGCTGGAGTGATCCTAAGGTGGGGTGGAAGTCTGTACAGGGTGTTCATAGACTCTATCCTACCATCTAACTCATGAAAAGTGTTACCATGATTATACGAATCTAACTCAGATAGAGAAGGATATTCATCACCTCTCGAGTTAATCATATCAATGAGGGAAGTATATGGAGATTGAATTTGAATGTTTGTACCTCTTTTAGAGACATTCATCTTCTGCAAATGAGCCAGGTCACGGTCCGCCATTGATATGCTTCGGTTGAAGGCTTGAAACCCAGAAATACTTGAGAATGGTGGAGCTGCGGTGGCTTTGGTCGCCGGAAATCGCCTTCTCAAAGGGAGAACTCTAGAGAAAATTGTGAGAGAAAATGAGAAGTGGGAAGTAAAGTGAGGATTCTCACTCCACACTACACTTATATAGGCGAAAAGCTCGGAATACGAGGCGTTTTTAGGCCCATTTGGCCAGGCCCAACCTAGAGGCCCATCTACAAGAAGTATCAGGAACAATCTAGAAGCTCCTGTGGAATTTAAAAAGTCAAAAATCGACCAGAATCTTAATATGGTTCGATCAGAGTCCTGATCGATGCAAAAGAGGATCCTGATCAATATCTTATTCGAACAGGAGGGAAGAAATCCCCTAAGATCGATCAGAGTCCTGATCGACACAGAAGAGAGTTCTGATCGATATTCCATTCGATCGGAATGGTCAAGAGCCACTTAATTCGATCAGAGTCCTAATCGACACAGAAGAGAGTCCTGATCGATATCTTATTCGAACAGGAGGGAAGAAATCCCCTAAGATCGATCAGAGTCCTGATCGACACAGAAGAGAGTTCTGATCGATATTCCATTCGATCAGAATGGTCGAGAGCCACTTAATTCGATCAGAGTCCTGATCGAAATTGATCAGGAATCCTGGTCGATTAAGCCCGTGTAACAATCGACTAGGGTGTCACTTTGAAGGCCAATTCGGTCAGAATCCTGATCGAAATCGATCAGGAATCCTGTCGACCAGAGTGTAAGATCCTGAGCTAATTCGATCAGGATCCTGATCGATTTTGGCTGCATCCTGATCGATTTTGGCTGCATCCTGATCGATTTTGTCTGTATCCTGATCGATTTTGAATGCATTCTGATCGATTTTAAGCCAGAAATTAAAGGATAAATCCCAGAAAATTGGGGGAAAATCCAGAAATTAAAGGATAAATCCCAGAAAATTAGGGAAAAATCCAGAAATTAAAGGATAAATCCCAGAAAATTAGGGAAAAATCCAGAAATTAAAGGATAAATCCCAGAAAATTAGGGAAAAATCCAGGATAAATCCCAGAAAATTAGGGAAAAATCCAGAAATTAAAGGATAAATCCCAGAAAATTAGGGAAAAATCCAGAAATTAAAGGAAAAATTCCAGAAAATTAGGGAAAATCCCGGAAATAAGGGAAAAATTCCTGGAATTAAGACAATTCCTGAATAAAAGGAAGATTCATTGTAAATGTGTAGGTCGCTCCACACTTTACGCAAAAACGAAACCCTGTAAGGGAATAAACAGACTTAACTTCTGCAAAACCTAATCAATGTTTCCCAAAAGTTGGGGGGCAAATGATAGGAATAAATAAATTATGATTAAATACTGCAAGGTGTGGGCTGCTAGGCCCAATAAAAAGATATATGATACTCAGACCGGAAAGGTTAAGCCTGATAGACCAGGTCAGGTCTGATGGAATAAAGAAGGCCCAAAAGCCCTGATTATTAATTAATTTCGTAATTAATTAATAAGGTAAAAATCAGCTATTGAGAAGAGTCCCGATAAGGATATAAATCCTTATAGATTATCCTCAAGGGGATATAAAAGGATAAGGAATCAGTTTCCTACTATTTAGGACTCCTAAGTCCATTCTAATTATGAGACTTGCCCACCAAAGTCTCCTATACCAAGTCCAATTCAAGGACTCCCAACATCTATATAAGGGGCCTCACCCCACAGATCAGAACTACGTTTTTTGACTTGATCCTTGGCAATCAGCAAGGTACGTAGGCATCTTGTTAAAGGCAGATTGAGTCACGAAACACAAGAGCAGTCAAATCGAGCCTTGAAGTTCACGTTCCTTAGTACTAAATACAGCAATTATATATATTAGTTTTTTATCCATAACAGTTCCTCACCACTCTCATTCATAACAGTCAAGGTTATCTCCTTTCTCTTCTTCTTACTCACTTCACCCTTTTGAGAGGATGAAGTGGTTGCCTTCCTAGATGCTAATGGAAAAGACGAAGCATCATAGTATTTAATATGAAAGATTCTCAGTTATGAAGAAATGGTTTCAACATGGGTAGGTTCATGTAGGTGTGCCTGTGTTTGTACTTTCACACGCTCAGGAACCATTGTTGCACTAGGATGACTTGTACTGGTTCTCATGTCTGGCATAGAATAAGGGTAAGTCTTAAATCTTTCAATCATGAAAGGTGTTAACTTAAGACCCACTAGAACCTTATTCTTAGTAAGAAGTGATCCAAATAAAATTTTGGAAACTTGCTTACAGTTGCCAATTAATGACCTATTTACTTCTTCAAGCATATGTATGTCATTGACTTTATGGTTTAAAGCAGACATAATAAATCTAGGCAGAAAACTTTTCTTACCTCTTGACTCCAATGGCATTGTTAGCCTAGTGCTCAATTTCTCCAGTATGTAGTGTCCTACATTGATCTGTTTGTTGTAAGCCATTGAGTAGACCAACTTCTGGACAACACTATATATGTTGTCAAATCCTGACTTCCTGCAAGTGAAAGCCCTTATCACTGAATCAAACAGGAAGGACCATTCTCTCCTCAGGTGCTTCTTGTTCATGCTTGACATGTTGATCTTCTCAGAATAATTGATGAAGTCCATGAATTCATATAGCTCATCCTGAGTTGGAGCCTCCACCGGTTTGTCAGTAGGGATTCCCAATGCTATATTGATACCATCCTAAAAAATCTCCACATATTGCCCCTTGATTGTGCAGTTATTACAATTGATACAGCCTGGTTCTTATGCATAATTGTCCTTGTTACTGCTGTGTTCCAAAAGTCTCCTAACACATCCAAGTAAAGCACTGGATTAGCAGTAAGAGCCCCTACAAAGTAGGTCTCAGACAAGAACTTGACAAAGCATTGGAAAGTTTCAGGTACTTGGTTTGCATCTAAGAATGCAAGGAAGTTAGTCTCCTTTGGGATGAAGGGTATAATATTGTTGGCTGCCATTGTTATGAGTATGAAGTTTAGTGGGTAAAAGAAATTAGTGAGAAATGAGTGAAAACGAGAGAGAAATCGGTTTTGGATTGAAAAAACTAGGTCACTTGAGTTCTCGAAGGTGTAAGTATGTATATGTATCGAGATGTCTAGGTATTTACAGTAAAAGCAAGTGACTTGTCGAGAAGTCAAAAATAGACGTTTGGAGTATACTTATCGAGAAGTCATTTTGAAATATGAAAAACATATCGATAAGTCATTTTGTTTATTCTTGTAGAGAATTGAAAATTAATTTATCGAGATGTCAAATAAATACCCAGTTTGTCCAAAAATGGACTGAATTATTTCCAATTTATATTTGAATAAATTAAAATAAAATCAGAATAAATTTGGCAAAAGTATTTTACCAAAATAATTTATTAAATTAAATTATTTAAGTTCTGAGTTATTGATAAGTCTAAAATTTATACTTGTAGAGAACTCTGTGAGTTAACACTACTAGAGAACTCTACAATGACTTATCGATATGTCATAATAAAGCTTATCGAGAAGTCACTCGAGAAGTCAGTAAATTGACTTATTGAGAACTCACTCGAGAAGTCTTAAAATGACTTGTCAATAAGTCAGTTAGACTTATTGAGAAATTAGTTCTCTATATACTTGTGATCAATTTGATTCTGTATTGTGTTAGTTTTACATATTGAAAATGTAAATTAACAGCTAGATGGTTTTCTTAGAATTTAAAAAATTCCAAGCTGAATTTTTATTTTTGAAAAAATAAATATGCAGAGATTTATGAAATATTTATAATTCATATTTCAGTTAATTTCCAATTAAATCAAATTAATTTTGATTTACTAGAAATTAATCTGTCATAACACATTAGCTGAGTTCTTGCCTTAGAATGAATAATTAAGCATTCTAATTTCACCTACAAGTCTAGTGAAAGTTGCTTCATCCAAAGGTTTATTAAAAATGTCAGCTAATTGTTTTCTGTTAGAACAAAAATGAGCTCAATGGTACTATTTGTAGCATGTTCTCTAATAAAATGGTACCTTACATCAATATGCTTTGTTCTAGAATGATTAACTGGATTAGCCACTATAGATATAACACTAGTATTGTCACACATAATTGGAATTTTGTGTAACACTAGGCCATAGTCCATTAGCAGATTTCTAATCCAAAGCACTTGAGCACAAAAACTTCCCGCAGCTATGTATTCAGCCTCTGCTGTAGAAGTTGACACAGATTATTATTTCTTGCTATACCAGGATACAATTATTTGTCCAAGAAATTTACAGCTTCCACTAGTACTCTTTCTGTCAACCCTGCATCCAACAAAATCTGCATATGTGTAGCCAACAGCTTCAAAACCAGTTCCCTTAGGATACCATAATCCCAAGTTGGAGTCCCCTTCAAGTATCTGAAAATCCTCTTTATAGCCATCAAATGTGATTCTTTTGGATTGGCTTGAAATCTTGCACACAAGCATGTAACAAACATGATGTCTGGTCTACTTGCAGTTAAGTAAAGCAATAATCCAATCATCCCTCTATAGCTTGAAATATCTACACTTTTACCCTTCTTATCTTCATCCAACTTGGTTGTTATAGACATAGGTGTAGATGTAGGTGAACAATCAACCATACCAAACTTTTTCAATAAATCCTTGACATACTTAGTTTGGTTGATGAAGATTCCATCACTTCTTTGACTGACTTGAAGTCCAAGAAAGTAACTCAATTCCCCCATCATACTCAGTTCATATTCACTCTGCATAAGCCTGGAGAATCTTTGAAAAAACTTTTCATTTGTAGATCCAAAGATAATATCATCCACATAAATCTGAACTAGGATCATATCATCACCATGCTTCTTGTAGAAGAGAGTCTTATTTATAGCGCCTCTAGTAAAACCATGTTTAAGTAAGAATTCTGACAATGTATCATACCGAGCTCTAGGTGCCTGTTTTAGTCCATATAGAGCCTTGAGTAACTTGTACATAAATTCTGGAAATTCTGGATTTTCAAAGCCAGGTGGCTATTGCACATAAACTTCTTCTTCTAGCTCACCATTTAGGAAGGCACTCTTGACATCCATTCGATACACTTTGAAATTTGAATGTGCAGCAAATGCTAGAAAAATTCTTATTGCCTCAAGTCTTGGAACTAGAGCAAAAGTTTTATCATAATCAATTCCTTCTTCCTGTGAGTAGCCTTTTACAACCAACCTTGCCTTGTTTCTAGTAACTATACCATTTTCATCCATCTTGTTCCTGGACACCCATTTTGTTCCAGTTATAAATCTGTTCTTTGATGCATGAACTAACTCCCAAACTTTATTTCTTTCAAACTGATTTAGTTCTTCCTGTATGGCAGATATCCAATCAGGATCCATTAGAGCTTCTTCAGTTTTTTTAGGCTCTACTTGAGACAAAAAGCATGCATGTAGGCACTCATTAGCAGTTGCACTTTTAGTTCTCATACCAGCAATTGGATCACCAATAATTGCTTCTCTAGTGTGACTTCTATACTACTTCCTTGTATGAGTTTGTTGACTTGTGCCTTTATCAACTTCTTCATCATTGGTATGACTTATAGATCCTTCTTCTTTTTCTCCCCCTGAGTTTGTGCTATCAAACTCAGGTGTTTGAGATAAGCTTCCATTTCCATGATTTTCTTGTTCAGTAATCTCTTCATTCATCAATTGTTGTGTATTGACTTCATCTTCTTCATCAGAATCACTATTAATGTTGAGGTTTTCAAATGCAAGGGCTTCAGCTTCTTTATCATCAAGGCATTCCAAGCCTGGACACTTTTCATCATCAAAAGTCACATATGTGCTTTCCATGATCTTCTTTTGATCAATTACATAGACCTTGTAGGCAGTTCTTTCCAATGAATATCCCAGAAAAATTGCTTCAAAAACTTTTGAGTCAAATTTTCCCACATATTTAGAGTTGTCTTTCAAAATATAGGACTTGCTTCCAAACACATGAAGATGCTTTACAGTAGGCTTTCTCTTAGACATGATTGAGTAAGATGATTTCCCATGTACCTTGTTAATGAGATATCTGTTTTTAGTATAGCATACAGTGTTAACAGCTTCTTCCCATAAACTTGTTGACAACTTGGCATCTTGCAACGTTGTCCTAGCAGCTTCTACCAATGTTCTATTCTTTCTTTCAACTACCCCATTTTTTGAGGTGTTCTAGCAGCTGAGAATTCTTGAACAGTGCCTTTGCTTTTGCAGAATTCACTCAATGTTGCATTCCTGAATTTTGTTCCATTATCACTTCTCAATCTCTTTACACAATTATGATCTTCAGCCTATTTTTCTATCTTCTTAATGTGCTCAATTATGATGTGTGGAGTTTCATCCTTAATATGCATAAATTCTACCCAAGTGTATCTTAAGAAATCATCCACCATCACAAGTGCATATTTGTTTCTTGAAATTGATAAGACATTTACTGGTCCAAACAATTCCATGTGTATAAGTTGCAATGGTGCACTTATGGAATTTATAGTTTTTGACTTGTGACTTGATCTTTTCATTTTTCCTTTTTGACAAGCTTCACAAACTTCAATTTGAGCAAACTCTAGTTTTGGCATGTCTCTCATTAACTCTTTCTTGACCAAGGTGTTGATTGCCTTGATGTTCAGATGTGAGAGTTTCTTATGCCATAAGTTGTTTTTCTCTATAGATACCTTGGTGTAGAAGCAACAAATACCATCCTCATTTTTTAAGTCCAAGTCTGCAAACAAAAAGCTTCTTTTCCTTGCTCCTTTTAGAGCAACTTCATTGGTTTTCTTGCTGATGAAAATACATTCTTCTTTGTCAAATAAAACTTTAAAACCTTTGTCTGCAAACTGGTTAATACTGAGAAGATTTACTTCAAGACCAGCTACCATAGCTACATTATCAATGACAACATTTCCAGAAACAATCTTGCCATATCCCATTGTGAATCCTTTGCTATTGTCTCCAAAGGTCACCAAGGGGCCAGCTTTCTCCTCAAATTGTGATAGCGGGGCCTTATCACCTTTCATATGTCTGGAACATCCACTGTCTATGATCCATATGACTTTCTTTATTTTGGCCTGCATACAATGAGTTTTAAGTATGTTTAGCAACCCAAGTAGTGTTGGGCATTTTCAACTTGTTGAACCTTTCAAACACATCAGTCATGCTTTCTTTTGGCTTAGCCATGAAACCCTCATACTGTAAAATCAACATTCTTCTTTGGTTAGATCTAACTTCTTCAGTTCCTTCATAGAGTATTCAATCTTTTCCCAAATTTGCTTAGCAGTGTCACAGTTGACAATGTTATTGTACATTACATTGTCAAGTGACTCTATTAGGATTAACTGCAAGCCACTATCCAGGGAGACTTTTTCTTTTTCAGGTTCAGTGTACTCAGAAGGATCTTTAGGAGTATAATGAGCTGGGATGACCATGTCTCCATCTGTAGATTCCTCAACTCTAACCATAGGAGTGAAAGGCCCATTTTTGAGAATCTGAATATATAATGGATTGGTCATCCTGATAAAAAATAACATTTCCTTCTTCCATAGAGTGTAGTTAGTTTTATCAAAAGTAGGAATTTTGATGCTACTGATTTTCTGTGTATTCATTCTTCCAAGATCTTGAATCTATTTTCTTTCAGATTTTGCTCTAATACCACTAGTTAGATAATGAATTACACACAGTGGGGGTGAATGTGTTTTTGTGTTTTTATGCTTTTCTTGAATGTTTAAGGTGGTGAACAAAGTAAATTAAATCTTGTAGTGAACTGTGTTAATGCTGAAATTAAACAAGTAAGAACAGTGGACACAGATCTTTCAAAACTCACTTAATTTTATATTAAAATTAAGAATATTTTGCTATAAAATTTCTAAGCTATTTACTAAAAAAGAGCTTAGCTTCATACTTGAGAGAATACAAGATTTTTCTTATCTCAATTGTTACATCTAACAAAGGACCAGTGTTAACTTTATATGATTGTTAACTACTGGTTTACACAGTGTGTAATAAAGATGTTATTCACTTTAGTAAACTGTCACTAATCATTCCATTTTAGGAAAAGTATATCTTCCATTTCTGGCTTAGCATATCTTTGCATACTGTGTTAACTTTGATCTTCATTTGTCAGTTAATCTTCACCCTTGATCTTGCACGCCTCAAGCTGCCTTTTGTAGACTTGTCAATCCAACTGAGTGGATTGTTTGTTGATTGTTAATCTTGGATACTGAACTGGTCTGCATTTTATACTTTGAGTTTTACCTCGAGATCTCCAGTTTGATATATAGATAACTTGACACCTCGATAAGTATATTGTCTTATCGAGATCTCTCATTACTCTATAGTTGTTTTGACTTGTAGAGGTCTCTGAGTTCTCTATAAGAGAATTTAGCTTGTCGAGGTCTCTCAGCTTCATGTCTTCACTTTGACTTATCGATATCTCTGACTTCTCTAGTGGCAAATAGACTTATCGATATCTCAGAGACCTCTAGTGATATTTTGACTTGTCGATATCTCAGAGATCTATAGTGATATTTTGACTTGTCGATATCTCATAGATCTCTAGTGATATTTTGACTTGTCGATATCTCTAGAGTTCTCTAGTGAGGAAATGACTTGTCGATATCTCTAATCTTCATGTCTTTAAATTAACTTGTTGATATCTCTGAGTTCTCTAGTAGCTTCCCTAACTACTCTATAAGTCATTCTGGAGTTCTCGAATGACTTCTTTATAACACTAAATTTGTGACTTGTAGAGATCTTGACTTAGAACATTTTTTTCAGACCACATTTATTCAACTCCAAGATCCTTCATAATTCTTCTGAGGCATGATCTTCTTGATCTTCTTCCAGATAGAATTCTTAGTCTTGATACTGTTTAAAGAAAAAGACTCCAGTCTTCTCTTTGACATTTTTACAGACTTTAATGTTACAATACAAAATGCAAACTAAGATTATAATACAACTTACTTAGGGTTGTCAATTTGACTTAGTCTTGTTATTGTACAGGCATGTCTTGCACAACAGACACAGATTGCTATTTCTTACTATACCATGATATAAGTCTTTGTCCAAGAAATTGACATCTTCCACTAGTACTTTTTCTGTCAACCCTGCATCCAGCAAAATATGTATATGTGTATCCAACAGCTTCAAATCCTGTTCCCTTAGGATACCATAGTCCCAAGTTTGGTGTTCCCTTTAAGCATTTGTGTTATGGATTAAAACTAATATATATAATTGTTGTATTTAGTACTAAGGAACGTGAGCTTCAAGGCTCGATTTGACTGCTCTTGTGTTTCGTGACTCAATCTGCCTTAACAAGATGCCTACGTACCTTGCTGATTGCCAAGGATCAAGTCAAAAAACATAGTTCTGATCTGTGGGGTGAGGCCCCTTATATAGATGTTGGGAGTCCTTGAATTAGACTTGGTATAGGAGACTTGGTGGTCAAGTCTCTGAATTAGGATAGACTTAGGAGTCCTAGGGAGTAGGAAGCTGATTCCTTATCCCATGAGGTTCCTTGGAGGCCAACCTACAAGGATTTATATCCTCACTAGGACTTATCTTAATAGCTGTTTTTCTCCCTTATTTATTAATTACGAAATTAATAAATAATTAGGGTTTTTGGGCCTTCTTTGTTCCATCAGACCTGATCTGGTCCATCAGGCCTGATCGACATGTTAACCTTTCTGGTCTGAATGTCATACATCTTCTTATTAGGCCTAGCAGCCCATACCTTGTACAATTAATGCAATATTTAATTATACAATCAGGATTTATTTATCCATATCATTTGCCCCCCAACTTTTGGGAAACATTGATTAGGTTTCGCAGAAGTTAAGTCTATTCATTCCCTTACAGGGTTTCGTTTTTGCGTAAAGTGTGGAGCGACCTACACGTTTACCACGATTTACTTTTATTCCTTTTATTCAGGAATTATCTTAATTTCCAGGAATTTTTCCCTTAATTCCGGGATTTTTTCCTAATTTTCTGGATTTTTCCCTTAAATTTTGGGATTTATCCTTTATTTTCTGGATTTTTCCCTTAATTATGGGATTTATCCTTAATTTTCTGGACTTTTCCCTTATTTTCTCGGATTTATCCTTAATTTTCTGGATTTTTCCCTTAATTATGGGATTTTTCCTTAATTTTCTGGACTTTTCCCTTATTTTTTGGGATTTATCCTTAATTTTCCGGATTTATTCCTTATTTCTGAAAAATATAATATTTCAAGGAATTTCCTTATTTTTCTGTAATTTTCCAGGAATTTTCTCTTTTTCTTCCTTTTTTTTATATATATAAATTTCGACCAGGAATCCCATTCGACCAGGATCCTGGTCGAATTATCCGTCTTTGTGTCCTGGTCGACCGCATTTCGAGGAGATTCCATTCGACCAAGAATCCTGGTCGAATTTCGGCCAGGATTTCTCCCCCCTCTCCTCTCTTTTTTTTTTAAATATTTCGATCAGGAATTTTCGACGAGGAATTTTCGGCCAGGAATTTTTTTTTCGGTTAAGATTTTCGGTCAGGATTTCCATTCACTACAAGAAAAAAGTCCATAGACATCGGTTTTTGGCCGATGTCTATGCTGTTTGGCAACCGATGTTGATGTCGGTGATGTCTATTCTAGACATCGGCCATAACCCGATGTCTTTACTAGCTTAGACATCGTTTCTGGAAAAAAAACTGATGTCCATGCATTGTTTTTTTACAAAAAATGTTAGAAATAAATAATTTAATAAATAAATTACACTTATTACAACAGATTAAACATATAATGAGCTATGTTTTTTACCACATAGACATCATATATTTTCTTTTAGGTGATGTAAAATCAGATATTAAACATCGATTTATTCAGTAAAATGCGATGTCTATAGTTGCACATAAACATCAATTATATCCCAAACAAAGTGATGTATATGTTCAATTTACATTTGAATATGTCTATCTTTGACATCAGTTTTTTTATCAAAAATGATATACATTAACTTTTTTGACATCAGTTTTTCTTCTTTAAAAATGATGTATAATTATTTTTGAGATATCAGTATTTATTCATTAAAAGTGATGTACAATTATTTTTTGACATCAGTATTAATTCATTAAAATACGTGTTTGCATCTCAGTATTTCAGCACTATTTTTATTTTTGAAGTTAAATGCTGCAATTGGAAGATCTAAGAATTAATATATATTTGAAATTCTACACTGCCAGTGCAAACTACAAAGATTATTTGATGAAATATTTACAGGATTTTCAGCAAGATCAGATCAACCAAATTAAGAGTCACACTAGTTCCCCCTGTTATGATACAAAGTTGTGCGCACTAGTAAGCTGGTTTTGCAACAACTTTACTTTGATGCTTGAGGACTTTGTAATAGAGCAGCTATATCCAGTCCATGACTCCCACTCCGTTGTAGCCCCTCCACAGTTGATAAAAGTGAGTAATCTGCGGGTTTCACAATAGCTCTTTGTCTCAGAATATGGAGGTGATCTTGATTTGGAAGCAACTCGACATCATAGTTGAAGAGTAAGATTGTTGTTGCACTTACATTGAGGTTTTCGGGAGCAGGGAAGATCTTTCTTTAAGCACCAAGCAACTCTACAAAATAAACTAAGCTAGTTCATGGCGTGCTTATAAAAAACTAGTAGATATCATGTCTATAGAAACTTACGAATTGTTATTTGAAGATGACATGCTGGATACAAGATTCCTGTAAAAGATACAAAAGCAATTCAAAGAAATATTGATATTTAGTTTATAGAGTATATGAAGCAGGAAGAAACCTACACATTAGATGGTTGGCAGTTATATTCAGCTGTCCATGAAAAATTATTGTAAGATACATCAATGCAGCCAATACAATTATGAAATTTGTGAATACGATAAACATGGAACTTAATAATGATCCATCTTGGCATGTGGTTTCTCTAAATCTAGATGATATATTGAACTGAAAGCTGTGTAAAGAACTAACAAATTTTCTTTGCTGCCAGAAATCCAACTTGGTATCTCTCCAGTCAATGAATTGTGATTGAGATACCTACATTCGATTACAAGTTGGTGTCACACTTCTGAGTACATTATTTTGCAAATGAAGTAATCAACTGATCTCAAAAGTCCAAACCAAAAATCAACTACAATGATAGAAAGTCATAAAGGTATTAAATATTGGCTAGATATTTGAGCAGTTCTTACAGTTCTATTAGATTTCTCAGACGAGAGATGCTCAATGGAATTGGACCCTCCAGTCCTGTTCCCCGCAAGTCCCTGCACAAAATTTGAAGTTTATTGAGAGATATATGTAACCGTAGTTTCTAGAATATGTACTAACAACCAAGTAGAACCAAACTGAAGCATAATCGACCAAAATTACTCACAGTCTTGTCATATTTGTCCAGTTTCCAATGAAATCGGGTATCTTCCCAGAGAAATCATTCCCATCTATCCTACTGCAAGGAGTAGATAATTTTAAGACTCTGTTAAACTTAGAAATATACAGTATAGATGAAGTAGTACTTACAAATCCTCTAGATTCCATATTTAAGTTTTAACTAATAACATGTTATTTTTAGACACATACAAGACTCAACCAAAACTAAACCAGGTCATAGTGTTCAACAAAATTTTTGTTTTGTCAACTACAGAGCATAGCACATACATCTGTTTCAACTTTCCACAAAATTAAAGCAACATGAGCTATTTCGAACATAAATATGTGATAAATCATTAATCAGTTACGACCTTTTGCAGGAAAGATCCAGCAGACGAGCACAAACAAGCTTTTTGATGTTCATTCCTCTAGATCCAAACTAAAAGGCAAGTAAAAGGTCATAATATAAAACCAAAATAAACAAAAAGATCATAGATTGGATCAGTTTTCTTTCACATGTACTTTAACTATCACATACATATGTAGTTCCTTATTTATGCAACCAATCAAAATTATTCTAGTAAATCTAAAGCTCATCATCAGATATAAAATTTGAAGCAACAGATAAATAACAAGAGGCAGTGATGTACTAATACTAATATCATCTCCGGCAACGTCAATTCTATTAAACATATTCAAATAAGTAAATTAGGGTTACAATTTCAAAAAAAAAACAAAATTAAAAATTCAGGGTTTCGATTTTAAAAAACCCCAATTGAAAACTACTCACAGAGAAGACCCTATTTCAAAATAATATAGTAAATTCACTTACCAATTCGAGTTTCTAAAATGATAACCAAGTAAAGAAGATCCTAATTCAAGCTTATCCTCTTACGAGCTTAGCATAGAAAAATGGAGAGAGATGGTGGAGATGATGGTGGTGAGTGGTGGAGATGATGGTGGTGAGCAGAGCGGCGGTGATGTTGGTGAGTGGGGGTGGTGAGTGGTGGAGATGATGATGGTGGGGTGAGAGAGTCGGGGCGAGAGAGTCGGATGAGAGAGAGAGCTTATGTGTCTCGTGCGGGAAAAACAAAAAGGGGGGAAGAATATTTGCTAAGGGGGGAAATTTATTTGGCTAAGGCGGAAACAAAAATAAAGTGGGCGGGGAGTGAATTTTTTTTTGGAACTTTAGACACCAGTTTTAAAATAACCGATGTTTTAAAACAACATAGACATCATAAAAACACGGGGTGATGTTATAAATTCTTTTAACATCAGTGGCAAACCTAACCGATGTTTAATGTGTGATGTCTATTGACAGTTTTCTTGTAATGATTTTTGACCGAATTAACCATCATCTCGTGCCTTGATCGAAGCTTTTTTGAGCAGAATTGATTCGACCAGGAATATATCTTGTCTCCTGGTCGACAGGGTCAAGGAACTAATACTATTCTGGAATTTTGATCGAAGGACTATCATTTTTTACCATGAATTTTGGTCAGAATTCCTTTCTTAACCGAATTAGCTTCTTTTATCAGCCCTGGTCGAGGGAAATTCGACCTCAGACCATTCGACCAGGATTTCTTTGTGCTTTCTGGTCGACAGGGTCAAGAATATATGCATATATATTTTTTTAGGCCCCTAATGCTGGGCTAAAACTTTGGGCTCATTTTAACTGGGCCTTATTTTCTTACTGGGCTTCTCAGGCCTTTCGATTGGGCCCCTAGTTCTGGGCTTTAAATTTGGGCCAACATTTTGGGTTCAGGCCCATTTTTTAGCTGGGCTTCTTTTCCACCCCTAAAATCATTTGGGCCTCATTCATGGGCCTTTTTAAACACTTGGGCCCTTAATTGGGCTTTTGTTTTCTAAGCCTAAATTCCACATTACTCTAGGATTGTTCTGGATTCTTCTAGAATCTTCAAAAAACTCAAGTTTTTTCTCTTGAATTTTCCAGGAATTTCCTGATGCTTCCAGAACCTTCTTATTTTTGGGCCTGAATGGGCTTTTCTAGGCCCAATTTCCTCTTTTTCCTCCTATATAAAGGTGGGGGGAGTGTACTCTCACTCACACTCTTCACTCTTCACTCATTTCTAAAATTCTCCAACTTCCTCCTCTCTCAACCTTCCTCCCCTAGTTTCCAGCCTTCTTCCTTTCAAAGTTTCCAGGCTTTTCCCAGCTTTACTAATGGCTGACAAGAGTTCCGAGAGGGCGGCCAAGATAGCCTCGGCTTCAAAACGAGGTAAGGATATCGAGATCCGTTCTTCGTATATGTCTTTAATCGATATGATTAACACTAGGGGGGATGAATATCCCTCTACTGCACATCTCGATTCTTTTAATCATTGTAATACTTGGCACAACATAGATTTCGATAAACTAAATGCACATTATAATGTCCTTCCTCCTCTTAGATTAGTTCCAGTTTCTGGTGGTGACCGTACTTGCCACTGGAAACCCGACACTCTCTTTATTTACACAGATGCCCTTAATGCTGGGCTTAGGTTTCCTTTCCACCCTTTTATTCCTCATCTTTTAGCTGATTTACAAATCAATCCGTGTCAGCTTCCTCCAAACGCCTGGAGGAACATTTTATGTTTAATGGTCTGCTGCCTTAGGGAGGGTTTTCCTCTGTCTGTAGCTGTTTTTAGGAAGGTCTTTCAGTGCTATAATAGCTCTTCCAGTATTTGTGGTTGGGTCTATGTTAAGCAAAGGCCCAAAAGTAAACACATCTTTAACAGCGCCTCCATTCCTGATAACAACCAAAACTGGAGGAATAGTTTCGTTGGGTTATGTTGGAAGAATGGTGACTGGGGCACACTCTTCCGATCTTCCTTCGGGAAGGTCAGTGATGGTACCCTCAAATCCATTCACTTAACTCCTGAGGAAACTATTATTTACAATGGGCTTACTCAGGACAACGACACTACTACCAGCTGGACTCTCTTAGAGGAGTTTTCCCTCATTCACGTGGGACTATCCTCTGTTTCTCAACAGGGTATTTTTCTTCCCTTATCATCTTTATTTCATTTCATGCATTATTAACATCACTTATTTTGTTTTTTGCCTTGTTTTGCAGCTGCTAAGGAGATTAACGAGGACAATGTTCCTCCTGTTGAAGAGACTGCTAGAATGAAGAAAGCTCGGCTCGCAGGCCTACACACCCGGGGAAAGGCGACAGAGCCTATCTTCTTGAGAAAGCACAAGGAGCCTATGGGGGAGGCTTCAGCTGAAGGAACTGAGGGCCATAATGCTCCTATCACTGCTGCTGCCCCTGCTGCTGCTGCTACAGGCGCCTTTCAGCCTCTCTGGGGATTCCACCGAGGGGATACCGTGGTTGGTTTCACGAAGCATGCTTGGGATTGGTCCTATCATAGCGTGACTCCCAAGGACTTTACTGACGTGGTGGCCACCCCTGACCTTGAGAGGATTAAGCTCATGGGAGCCCAGTCTCTGGCTTCGGTATGCCTTCTCTCTTTTGAACTTATCTTTCATTCTTGTAGCATTTTCTTGCCTTATACTTTATTGATTGCTTTGTTTCAGTCTAACGCCTATTTTCAAGGCGCTGTGAGGCAAGCCGAGTCATGGAAGCGGGCTTCTGATAAGGCCGATAATGCCCTTAGGAGGCAACAGAAGAAGTATGCTACCCTGGAGAAGAAGCTCAAGCGCAAGGAAGAAGAACTCGGAGAGTCCAACGCCGAGCTAGTGGTACTTCGGGCGGAGAAGGATAAAGCTATAGACAACTATCTGGACTCGGAGGAGTTTGCCCAATCCATGAGGATTAGGGATAATTCAGTCTTTACCGGGTTTTTTAGGACTGGTTGGGACACGGCCCTTGGGACCGTGAACGAGGCTTGTCCTGATATTAACCCGGCGGATTATGTCTACCCTGATGACGAGGCTTTGCTACAGAGGTTTTGTACTCGAGTAGTTGTCTCGGATCATGTTCCTCAGGATCCACTCCTTCCTCCTCCCGAGTCTTCTTCCAGACCTGCTGAGGACGATAGCTCTTCCTCCTCCTCCGAGACCACAGAGACATCCAGCGAGAGCGGAGAGGACGATGATATGGATGCCGAGGGCACCTCAGCTCCTTAGAGCTTTTTCAGCCCTGCGTGGCTTGTTTTCTTTTTCGAGACTTTATTTATCGAACTTCTTGTAATATTTATCCGATCTATTTTGTTTATCACCTTTTATGCTTGCATCCATGCATTTGATTTTTATTTGTTAGGCCATAAACATACTTTGAAGAACTCATGAATTTCATAAAATTGTCTGGGATTCGTCCCTTACACAAGTCTTAATAAACTTCAAAATAAAACTAGAACATATAAATCCTAAGCAAGCAAAGCTTCAAGGTGCTTTTCAACCTACTCGCCATCTTGACAAGTGAGAATTGTATCCAACTGCCCTACACATAGTAAACCTTCAGGTTTTGTGCATGCCAAGTTCTCGGGACTTCAAAACCATCCATAGTCTCTAGCTTGTAGGTTCCTCTATCCTGAACATTCTTGACTCTGTACGGCCCTTCCCAATTTGGGACAAGCTTCCCTTTTTGTCCTACACCAGATGCTTCTATCTTCCTCAAGACTAGATCACCTTGTTTGAAAAACCTTTCTTTAACCCTTAGGTTGTAGTAGAATGAAGCCTTTTTCTAATATTCTACTATCTTTGCATGTGCCTTATCTCGCACTTCATCAATTAGATCCAGGGCTAACCTCTGCCCTTCTTCATTTTCTTCTGCATTGAAAGCCTGAATCCTTGGAGAGGAATGTGATATATCCACTGGAACTACTGCTTCTGCCCCATATGCCAACATGAAGGGAGTTGCTCCTGTCGTGAGTCTACAGGTAGTCCTATAGGCCCATAATATGGGAAGTATCTCATCCACCCAATTATTTCTTGACTTCTCGATCCTCTTCTTTAGTCCATCCAGGATTATTCGATTTGCTACTTCCGCTTGCCCATTGGCTTGTGGGTGAGCCACAGAGGTGAACCGTAACTCAATTTCATTTTCTTCACAATACTTCTTGAATTCCTCGTTGTTGAATTGTGTTCCATTGTCAGTGACGAGGATACGGGGAATTCCATATCGGCACATAATGTTTCCCACAGGAATTGTGCAACCTGCTTAGTTGTGATTTTGGCCAAGGGTTTGGCTTCAATCCACTTGGTGAAATAATCGATGGCTACAATCAGAAACTTCCTTTGTGTCGTGGCCATAGGGAAAGGCCCCAGAATATCCACCCCCCACATAGCAAAAGGAATGGGCGAGTTGATAGATGTCAGCATCTTGGGAGGTTGTCTAACAACAGGTTCATGCTTCTTACAGCGGTCACACTTCTTCACATATTCTTTGGCATCAACCATCATTTCTGGCCAATAAAAGCCTAGACGAGTTATCTTATGAGCCAAGGCCCTGCCCCCCAAGTGTTGTCCACAAATACCTTCATGCACTTCTTCAAGAGCCAAGCGTGCCTCATCGGGCCTGAGACACCTCAAGTAAGGAACCACGAAAGATCTTTTATAAAGAATCCCATCTATCAAAGAGTACCTTAGTGCTCGAACAGTTAACTTCCGTGCTTCAGTTGCATCGCTTGGCAACCAACCGGTTTGAATGTGAACCTTGATGGGATCAATCCATGACATCCCCAGGCCTATGGGAGCCACAAGCTTAACATCTATGCTTCGTGTCTTCAAAACACGGAAGTACACACTTCCTGAACTTTCTTCTATCTCAGATGAAGCAAACTTTGATAGCGCATCTGCCTTAGCATTTTCTTCCCTTGGAATGTGTTCAACATGGCATTCATTAAATTGGGTCATCACAGCCCTTACTAGGCGGACATACTTAGCCATCGTATCATCCCTTGCCTCAAATTCTCCCTTTACCTGGGATATGATCAGCTTCGAGTCTACACGGACCTTTAAGTTTTTGACTCTAAGTGTCCCAGCTAGACCAAGGCCAGCTATCAGGGCTTCATATTCTGCCTCATTGTTTGTGGTTGGGAAGTCTAGCTTCATAGCATACTCAATTAAGAACCCATCAGGGCTTTGCAAAACCAACCCTGCTCCACTGGAATTTGTTTTTGATGCTCCATCAAAATAGAGAACCCAGTATTCTTTCTCCTTATCATCCTTCTCTTTGTCCCCATTATCGACTCCCTTGTCTTGAGGTATGGTATCTTCCTGCCGCCCGACTTCTTGGTTGGGTATGGTACATTCCACCACGAAGTCAGCTAGTGCCTGGGCTTTTATGGCCGTACGTGGCTTATACTTGAGATCGAACTCTCCCAACTCTATTGCCCACTTAATCAATCTCCCACTTGCCTTGGGACTGTGAATGATATTTCTCAGTGGCTGATTCGTTAGCACCTCAATCTGATGAGCCTGAAAGTAAGGACGCAGTTTTCTCGAAGCCACTACCAAGGCTAGAGCAAATTTCTCAATAGTTGAATAATTCAATTCAGCACCATGCAGAATTTTGCTGACATAATATACGGGTTTCTGGACTTTTAGCTCCTCCTTAACCAACACCGCGCTCAAGGCGCTCTCTGAAACAACCAAGTACAAGAATAAAACTTCATTCAAAGATGGTTTGGCCAACAACGGGGCCTGAGCCATATACTTCTTTAACTATTCGAATGCCTTCTGGTTTTCCTCATTCCATACAAAGTCTTTGATGTTCTTTAGTGACTTGAAGAATGATAAGCACTTGTCTCCTGACTTGGAGATGAATCGTCCTAGCGCAGCGACCCTTTCTGTGAGCTTCTGAACATCCTTGATAGTTTTTGGTGGTTCCATGTCCAAGATTGCCTTTATTTTATCGGGGTTAGCCTCAATTCCTCTCTTTGAGACCATCAATCCCAAGAATTTTCCAGATCCTACTCCGAAAGCTCACTTCGTAGGATTCAACATCATCTTGTGGTACCTCAAGACCTCAAAAGCTTCCCTCAAATGGGTTATATGATCAGTCTTTACTAGACTCTTGACTAACATGTCATCAACATAGACTTCCATAGTCTTACCAATAAGATCCTTAAAAATTTTATTTACCAACCTTTGATAGGTGGCTCCCGCATTCTTAAGACCAAACGCCATAACAAGATAAAAATAAACACCAAAGTCAGTGATAAATGATACCTTTGGAATGTCATCCTTGTACATCTTAATCTGATTATATCTGCTAAATCCATCCATGAAACTTAGCATCTCATGCCCAGCAGTGGCATCAATCAAAGTATCAATCCTTGGCAATGGAAAACAGTCTTTAGGGCATGCATCATTCAGATCAGTGAAGTCTATACACATCCTCCACTTTCCATTAGCCTTCTTCACCATTATAGGGTTTGCAAATCACTCCGGAAATTAAATCTCCTCAATGAAACCAGCCTCTAAGAGCTTTTCTACTTCCTGTTTTATAGCCTCTTGTCTTTCCGGGGCAAAATTTCTTTTCTTTTGTTTCACAGTCTTACGGCTTGGATCCACGTTTAGCTTGTGAGTAATCAGCTCCGGGTCTATGCCTGGCATATCAGCTGCTGACCATGCAAATACATCACTATTTTCTTGCAAAAATTTCATCAACTTCCCTCTAAGGGGCTCCTCTAATGTGGCTCCAATGAAAGTCATCCTCTCAGGATTCTCGGGGTCTAAAGGAACGGAAACCAAGTCTTCTGCTGGCTTTCCTCTCTTCTCGTCATTTTCTCGGACATCCATATCTTCAATAGGAAGAACCTGCCCCCCGACTCCATCTGCCCTCAAAGAGGCCACATAACAGCTTCTAGCCATTTTTTGATCTCCTCTCTCTTCTCCAATCCCGTTTCGGGTGGGAAACTTCATAACTGAATGGTAGGAAGAGGGGACTGCCTTAAAGGCATGTATCCCTATTCTCCCCATGATAGCATTATAAGTTGAACTAGCCTTTACCACCACGAAATCCAACATCTGCGTTGCTTGTCTTGGTTCCATACCTATGGTGGTTGGCAATTTGATTATCCCTTCCACAGGACATTCTACTCCAGCAAATCCATATATCGGCATGTCGGTTGGTGTCAACTGGGAGTCATTATACCCCATCCTTAGAAAGGCGTCGTGGAGCAATATATCCACAGAAGCACCATTATCCACAAGGACCCTCTTAACCAGGCTATTTCCTATTATTGGTGTTATGACCAGCGGGTCGTCATGAGGAAACTTCACACCCTCTAGGTCAGAATCATCAAAAGCCAATGTTACTTATATCCTGGCCTTCTTCGGGGCTTCTCCAACAATATGCATAACATCTCTAGTATATGCCTTTCTGGAATTTTTGGACAATCCAGCAGCAGTTGGACCTCCTAAGATCGTGTTTATCACAGGCCCTCGAGGTCGCGGCCCTCCAAAAATTGCATTTATAACCGGCCCTCTAGGTTGGGGATTCCGCCCCTGATCATCTTGGTCCCTCCTACGATCTTCAAAGTTCTTCCTTCCATTATTATTCATGTCCCCTCCTTCTCCAGTATACTTATTCAATCTTCCTTTTCGAATCAAAAACTCAATTTCGTCTTTCAATTGCCTACACTCATCGGTGTCATGGCCAACATCTTTGTGGAATCTGCAATACTTGCTCTTATCTAGCTTGGTGGGATCAGCCTTCAAGGGCTTAGGCCAACGAATATCTCGATCTTTCTCGATTTCCATCAAGATCTGGCTTTTAGGAGCATTCAGCTTAGCGTATTCGGTGAACTTTTGCCCAGGTCCTCCCTTCTTGGGGTTGAATCAGGGTTTTGTTCGGTTCTAGGATACTTGTCCTTAGCGATATACTCCAGATCAGTTTTTCGCTTCTTGCCTCCAGTGGGCTCATTACTTACTACGGTCTTCCTCATGCTTTCTTCAACCTTGATATACTTCCTTGCCCTCTCTTGGAGCTGCAACATGCTTTCAGGGGGACGTTTGGCCAAGGACATCTTGAAAAACTCATCCCTAGTTCCTTGTTGCAGTGCTATCATGGCTACCTTATCATCAAAGTCTGGGACTTTTAAAGCCTCCTTTGTAAAACGATTCAGGTAATCTCTCAAAGATTCCTTAGCTCCCTACACAATACTCATAAGAGATGCTGAACTTTTCTCATGGACTCTCCCACTGATGAACTGCTTAATAAAAGCCTGACTTAACTCTCTGAACGATCCAATAGAGTTTGGGGGCAAGCGACTGTACCATCTTTGAGCCATACCCGACAGGGTTTGAGGGAAGGCCCGACACTTTATAGCATCATTCATGGGTTGCAGCAGCAGTGCATTAGAGAATGTCCTAACATGATTAGCGGGGTCTCCCGTGCCATCATAGGCTTTGATAGTGGGCATCTTGAATTTCCTTGAGATATGGGCATTCATTATCTCTTCTGTGAAGGGTGTAGTTGGATCATCAGGATCTCCAAGGGGAAGGAGATTGCTTGGATCAGTTCTTGGGATGACAGCCCTTCTTCGTACCGGACCATCCAGGTCTATGACAGGAGGAGGATTTCTCCCCCTAGTAGGTATCTGGGGTCTGGTGGCCTGGTGAGCCTCCAAATCACGCCTCAGCCTTTGGATCTCAGCCTCATGAGCCCTGATCCTTTCCTGCACTTCTTGGGGATTCGCCCCTTGGGTGCTTTGAGGGCGTTGCCTTCCCATCGGCCATTGGCTCTTTGCCAGGATGCCTCCTTCTTGGGGCCACTTCATCATCCGAAGATTCGGAGTCTCTCTCAGTGTAAGGACCAGAAAATTCCCGATCCTCGGGAATAGGAGCCAAACCTCGTATATAGGGGGGGCGATTGCCCTCGTGCTTCACTTCACCCAGCATATCCACTTCCTTCAACCTCGGGGTGAAGGGGCATCCCATAAGGGGGTTAGTAGTAACAACAGTTGAATATTCATACCCGACGGGTCGAGAATTCACAGGTATATGTACTTGTTGAACTTGAGGATTCGTACCTTGAATAGTCGGGGGAGTCGTCCCTTGTGACTGAGGTTGGGTTGCCCCTATCTGGGTTTCCTCTTGAGTAGATGCATAAGTTGAGTGGGGAGGTATCTCCACGGTGGACGAAATCATCTGGGTTGTTCCCGATGGTGTTCCTTCCTCCAGAGCTCTAGTTGTTCTCCGTGTTCTCGCCATGGTTGTTGTTGTGCTTTCCCACAGACGGCGCCAAATGTTATGGATTAAAAACTAATATATATAATTGCTCTATTTAGTACTAAGGAACGTGAGCTTCAAGGCTCAATTTGACTACTCTTGTGTTTCGTGAATCAATCTGCCTTAACAAGATGCCTACGTACCTTGCTGATTGCCAAGGATCAAGTCAAAAAACGTAGTTCTGATCTGTGGGGTGAGGCCCCTTATATAGATGTTGGGAGTCCTTGAATTGGACTTGGTATAGGAGACTTGGTGGTCAAGTCTCTGAATTAGGATAGACTTAGGAGTCCTAGGGAGTAGGAAGCTGATTCCTTATCCCATGAGGTTCCTTGGAGGCCAATCTACAAGGATTTATATCCTCACTAGGACTTATCTTAATAGCTGTTTTTCTCCCTTATTTATTAATTACGAAATTAATAAATAATCAGGGTTTTTGGGCCTTCTTTGTTCCATCAGGCCTGATCTGGTCCATCAGGCCTGATCGACATGTTAACCTTTCTGGTCTGAATGTCATACATCTTCTTATTGGGCCTAGCAGCCCATACCTTGTACAATTAATGCAATATTTAATTATACAATCAGGATTTATTTATCCCTATCAATTTGAAAATCCTATTTACAACCATCAAATGTGATTCCTTAGGATTGGCTTAAAATCTATCACACAGACATATTGCAAACATGATGTCTGGTCTACTAGCAGTTAAGTACAGCAAAGATCCAATCATTCCTCTATAACCTGAAATGTCTACACTTTTTCCTTTCTTATCTTCATCCAACTTTGTAACTGTAATCATAGGTTATGATGCAGGTGAAAAATCAACCATTCCAAACTTCTTTAATAAATTATTAACATACTTGGTTTGGCTGATGAAGATTCCATCACTTCTTTGACTGACTTGAAGTCCAAGAAAGTAACTTAATTCTCCTATCATGCTCATCTCATATTCACTCTGCATGAGTCTTGAAAATCTTTGACATAATTTTTCATTTGTAGAACCAAAAATGATATCATCCACATAGATTTGAACTAGGATCATATCACCATCATGTTGCTTGTAAAATAGAGTATTGTCAATTGTTCCTCTAGTGAACATCTTGATTTACATCCTGCCCACTTTCCAACCCGAGTTCAATATTATTTTGTATATCTTGATCTTCATCGAGATCTATAGTCCTCCCACTATTTTTCTTGGAAAGTAACTCTTTTTCAAGATATACAGCGGTCCGAGCAACAAACACTTTGTTCTCAGTAGGATTATAGAAGCTATACCATTTTGTTTCTTCAGGATATCCCGCAAAAACATTTATCTGATTTTGGTCCTAGCTTGTCAGAGACCAAGCATTTCACAAACGTTTCGCATCCCCATACTTTCATAAATGACATTATATGACGTTTTTCAGTCCATATCTCATATGGAGTCTTCTGAATCAATTTTGTTGGAACTTGGTTTAGTGTATATGCAACCGTTTCTAGAGCATAACCACATAAACTTATTGGAAGATCTGCTAGACTCATCATCAATCGCACCATATCCAACAAGGTATAATTTTTCTTCTTAGAAACTCCGTTCCATTGAGGCGTTCTAGGATGAGTAAGCTGTGATACGATACTACATTCCTTCAAGAAATATTTAAACTTGAGGCTTAAGTATTCTCCTCCACAATCTGATCATAAAACTTTTATACTTTCCCCTATTTGATTTTCCACTTCAGCCTTGTATTCTTTGAATTTTTCAAAGAAATCGGAATTGTTCTTCAAAAGGTACACATATCCATATCTAGTGAAATCATCAATAAATATAATAAAGTAGTAAAAGCCACCTCTTGACATCGTACGTACTGGACCATATACATCACTATGTATAAATCCTAATCGTTCGGTTGCCCTTTCACCTTGTCCGGTAAAAGGAGCTTTAGCTATTTTGCCTATGGGTTGCATTCTTCGTATGATTCAAAATTAAACTTATCCAAGTAGTCATCTTAATATAACTTGGAAATGCGTTTCTCATTTACATGGCCTAAACGATAAAGCTAGAGGTATGTTTATTGTGAGTATATCATCTTAATATGTTTGTTATCATTACTATTTACATTATAGACAGGAGTATCAAGATCAAGAACATATAAACCATTAAACAAATGTGCAAGCCCATATGTAACATTATTCAATGAAAAGGAACAACTATTGTTCTGATTAAAAAACGAAAAACCTTTCTTGTCCAAATAAGAAACCAAAATAATATTTATGTAAATTGTAGGCACGTAAAAATAGTTCTCTAGTTCTAAAACGAGCCTAGTGGGAAACGATAAATGATAAGTCCCTACAGCTAAAAGAACAACCTTTGCTCCATTGCTAACACGTAGGCCGACTTCTCCCTTTGCCAATATCCTACTTCCCCGAACTTTCCTGCATATTTATACCAATATGAGAACCACATCCAGTATCTAATACCCTGAAGTAGAAGAAGACAACTTAACTTCTATAACATAAATACCTGAATCAGAAGCACCAACAACCTTCTTCTTCTTCGGATCCTCCAAAAAACATGACAGTTTCTCTTCCAATGACCCGGTTTCTTGCACTAGTGACAAATATCACCGTTTGCAACACCACCTCCAGGCTTCAAAGCCTGTTTGGGAGCAGCAGCATATTTGGATCCCATCCTCTTCTTTCCTTTCTATTTACCTTTCCCTTTGGCACTCCCTTTATTCACCATCATTATGGGAGCATGGGGCGCCTTCTGAATATTGGTCTCAGCAGTTTTTAACATGGCCAAACAATTCGGTAGATGTCTTGTCTATCTCATTCATGTTATAATTCATTACAAATTAAGCGTGGTTGCTATTCAAAGATTGTAAGATCAGATCTATCTAGGCTTCCGAACCAATCTCGGAAGCCAGAGTAGCAAGGTACTCCATATATCCAATCATCTTCACAACATGCGGTCCAACCGGATCACGATCACCTTGTTTGCATGCATACAAAGCTTTGCTTGTATCAAACCTCTCTTGACGAGCATGTCATTCAAACATACATTTAAGGTGTTGAATCATGACATAAGCATCCATATGCTCATGTTGTTTCTCAAGCTTAGAACTTATAGTCGCTAGCATCAAACATGTGACATTTGTGTCATCATATATATGCTTCTGATAAGCAGCCTGTTAAACACGCGTTGCACCTTCAGGAAGAGGTTCAGTGCGAGGAACATCAATGACATGGAGCTTTCTCTCCTTCCTGAGGACTATCCTCAAGTTCCTTTGCCAATCAAGGAAGTTTGTTCCTGTTAGCTTGTCCTTCTCAAGGTTCCAATCAAGGAAGTTTGTTCTTGTTAGCTTGTCCTTCTCAAGGACCGATCGCACAGAGAAGTTGTTTGAGTTGTTTGCCATTTGATATCTATCATATTAATATGCATAAAATGAATTAGTCTATAGATGATCATTAAATTATGTTCAAGTGATTATTCATATATATTCACAATATATATCTCCCACTATTTTTATCAAATAAATAGCCCTAACTATTAGTTCAGACTGAATATCTTCTATATTCTTTCTAGTGAGCCAAGATCCAAACTTCACAATATTTTAGTTCAACATTGGATTTACTCCTAAAACATGATTAAATAAGGTAGAAAACATTTATTAATTATATCAACTATATAACTTTTGGATAGTTTGATGGAACAACATGTGTTCATATTTATCTCATAAATATCGCCAAACTCCATGCCTCTAAGTTCACAATCCTATTGTGGTAACTTAGTTAAGTGAGACTCAGTTGTCCAAAAGTATCAATATACTTCAACGCATCTCCCACGATAGATGAGAGTACTTCACTCTAGCGAACCCACTCCTTATCGATCTAGGGGTTAAGGCGTTGTTCATATTGGAAATCATCTAAACAACTTAATATAAACTTTAGGGTTTTATTAATATTAAAACAATCATGATCCCATCATAAAGAGATTCCCAATTTTTCCTTGAATGAAATACTTCAAATCAATATTCGTCAATGATTTGATTTTCAGGTAGTAAGGGATTCACAACGGTCTCGCTTAAACCCACAACCTTACAAGTTCAATGAAACCGCTTTTGACAAAATCTCTCCATATCAGAAATAAAGAAAAAAATGTATTTTATTCCGTATTTCTGAAACACGAGAATCTCATAATCGTTTGTTAAATTTTAAAAGCTTGAATCGTTACAAATTTTATCTAATTTAGCAAGCATGACATGGGTGATGTATTTAATACAAAGATACATTGCTAATCTAATTAAGCATGCATCATTCTAACTACTCTATACATTCATTCATCACATGATATATGTAAAGTGCAATAAAATAAATGTGGTAGGTTATGGCCCCATCCTATGTGATCTTCATCAAGCTCATGATAAAGATCATGGTCAATCTAAGGTGGTTAAATATATAATTACAACTATCTATTACATCTTATGTCTTCTTAATTTATTTGCTTCCTTGTATTATAGCTTCCTTAGATCACCTCCAATGGACTCCTTCTTCTATTCTTCAATTCTTCAAATATATTACATAAATGAAATATAAAAACCTAATCTAATGAGCTTACAAGAAGAACTAGAGTTACATTCAAGATTTAATATTACAAAAGTCAAAATGACATGCAAGTCGTATTTAAAAACCAAAACCATAATTTAAAAAATCATTAATCTAAGGGTCCAAAGGCCATAACCATCCACCATGCTCAAACAACATATAATAATATTAAATATCATTTACTTATCATGATTAATCTCATTAATCATATCCAAGTGGAACATATCCGAAACACTATTATCAGAATTAAAACATAACCTTTCTGCTTGATTCTTCATCTCTGTATCATCGTATCATATACATACAGCGTGTTCCAGTCCCCTATTGTGTCCATACACAAATAATCATAACAACAGTCATCTCAAATCATCAACACATGCATAATATCTTCATATTTATTATGGCAGATCATCGCATACATAATATCATCATATTTATCATGGCAGATCATCAACACATGCATAATATCATAATATTTATCATGACAGATTATCAATGTAATAACTCAAATTTTTGAGACCCTGTAAAACGTTTAATGAATAGTAACCCTGACAGACGGGAAAACTTTTGAGCCCACACTATATAGTGCATAAAAAAATGAGTTTCGGAATCGATATTACGACTATACGTACCAAATAAGTGTATGTAAACGCTATTAGTTTTCGAAGAAAACGAACTTTGAAAAATGACCGTAATTACGACTTATCAAGGACTACGGGAATCACAATATAATTACGAGATTAAAATCCTACGGGTTTATATTCAATTAGGATAAATAAAAATATAAGGACTAGAAACGAAAAGAATTACATTGCGAACCATTTACGAATAAGTATTGCGGAGAACGTTTAAGTAACCGAGCGAACGCATAAACGATTAATTAAATGTAACGCACAAACTAAACCATGGTAAGGAAGTAACCATGGTTACTTCATCAAATAGTGAGCTAACCCTAGGATGACCAAGCTAGCTAGCAAATAGTGTGCTAAGGAGCTAACCTTGTAGTTTAGCTTGTAAGCTAGCAAGCTACAAAGATTTGTCCATGGATTTAGAGACAAGGAATAAACCTAAGCTATCCTAGGAAGAATAAAGATCAACTTGCAAAGATATCAAGTCACCTTCCAAGAAGCAACCTAGAAATCATCCAAGAGAAGCAACCAAGTGCTATAAATACCCCCCCCCCCCACCCCCATTTAGCTCCATTCGGCTATTTGAAGAAAAAAGGAGGAAATTGCAATTCAAAACTCCAAGCTCTAGTTCTTGTAAAATCCCACAATTATTTCCCAAGCCTCCTAGAAACTAAACTAAGGTAAGAAAAATCTTTCATCTCTTTTTATCAAGGTTTGATGGGTGGAATAAATTCAAGAAACTCACTAGTGAATAGTGTGAATAGTAACCTCTTTGGTTTCTTGATTTTAATGGTGGTTTTAAGTTCCAAAAACCATACCAATCACTTCCAAGCCTCCACCATCCTCAAGAACACATCTCAAGCTTTCAAGAAAGGTAAAAATCTTTGGCCTAACTTTATTTAAGGTTCATGTTTAAGATCCATTTAGTGGGTGTTAGTAAACCTAGCTTACTAAGTGTTGTTGATGAAATCTTGATGATTAAGTTGAGTAGATTTAAGGTTGGTTGTTGTTGCCTCAAGAACATGATGTTCTTGAGAGGATTTTGTGTGTTGATGATGATATGATGATTGTTGGTGGTTGTGTTGATAGTTAAGGCGTAAACGAAACCCCGATCGTAAACGTAACTTCGTTAAAACCAACAAACCGTAACTTTAAGTTTCTGCAGAAGGTCTCGAAGTTGTAAACTGTAGATTCTAGAGAAATAACTTTGTTTAAGATATAAAATGTTATAAGGATCGTTTAGGCGCTTGAATTGCTTAATTCCGATTTACGGATCAAAAGTTATGATCGTTTTAGTAAAAGTGTTTTACGCGACAAAAACTGCTACGAATCACGAACTTTGAAAATATAAAGGATAGACTTAAAAGTATTCATAAATCATGAAACTTTTACAGAGAGTAACATGTGGAGTTTACCAACTGTCATAAAAATTTTAAGTGAAAATAGTGATTTCTCAATTTTATAAAAATGTCGGAGCCGAGACCGCGCGAGTAGAAACCGTAAGAATTCTTAAGCGGAGCCGACAACGATAATGAGAATGAACTCAAGATACTTAGGAAAATGAAGTGACCATAAAGTGTTTATGACTTAAAAGAAATATTAAGGATAGTATGAGTTGAGAGGGTGTATAATGAGTAGCGCATGAGTGCGAGTTACCGTGAATTAGGACGGAACCTAACGAAATGAAATGTGTTTATGGTTATAGATTTCCGAGCGGAACCTAGAGCATCCTCCACCTCGAGATACCCAGGCAAGTTTACAAACCCAACTCTATTTTACTGTTGTGTTGTGAAAGGAATTTTTTACTATCATCGCATAAATACCATGTTTGCTATGATACGTAGTTGTTGAATTTTCGCATAATATAGCGATGTTGTATGATAAGTATATATCATGAAATGATTATTTCGCTTTAAGCGTGATGTATTGTATAAGACCGAGGGTCGGTCGGGGATTAAGATAAAACCCGGGAATCGTTCCGGAGATATTATAGGACGGTTATACGTCCATAGTGGTACGTTTTAAAGGGACTCATCGTCCACTTACGAAACATTAAAACACCTCGAACTTTTAAAATGATTTCCCAATGAGCATATTCCCTCAACTATATTTTATTGGTTCAGATATTAAATATTATATACGTATTCCTTTACTATAGGAGTAGTATACTTCAACGTTTATTTATTTCAAACCCGATTAATCATTATAGATTATTAATTATGTAAACACAAACTAGTTGAGGAATACTATTTAAATAAATCTTTTAAAAGAATAACTCATTCGAGGTATGATTAATATCAATTATCATTTAATTATTTATAGACTACTATTTAATTAATGATTATTTATTAAGGATTTTTATTGATTTAAAGATCATAGATCCTGATATACCTTTTGATTTAGAAGTATCATTCGAATAATTTCATATCGTCGGTGAATATTATCCCGACTTATTATTATATTGAATATAGTTTCAAGAAGAAAATTTTCCCCTTATTAATTATCTGTTGACAACGGTCAACACACATCCCTAGTACTTCCTCCGAAATTCTCGGAAGTACGTATATACATATATATACACTTATATTTTAAAAAGATAAACTATCTCTATCAACAAGCAAAATGCTTGGGGAACTTCGATGTGGTTCAAGTTCCCGAGATTGATAGAATTCTGTTGAAGGACAATGGAGGGGTAGACTCTGGTACTATGTGTGCTGGATGGGCTACCAAAGGTACCGCAGGCGAAGGTACTTTATGTACTCAGGAACTTGTGAAGTATGTGTATACCCAAAAATGGGACACGTAGCCCGAATGCGGCCAGGGTGATACCCGAGAGATGACGGTATTCGTCCTTTTACTAGTAAAGAAGGTTACTTTCCGTAGGATGACTGATCATCGTATGCGGTGGCTCCTGTGAGATGTCCAAAATCTTCCAATTGGAATTGATATGCAATACCGTAACCCAAGCCTAGGTGCTGGGATTACTATTAAGGTATTCGCAGGTTATAAAACCCCCTTAAAAGAATTGTTTTCATAAGAAGGTGTGGGACACCGATAAATCTACTCTTAAATAAAATACATATATATAATATATGATGTTATTATACAGTCATTTTCATACTGTACATTATTATGCTGAGCATCTTAGCTCACACTTGTTTTCTTAAATTGACAAAACACAACAGTGAATCAAGATGCCTGCCATGAGAGCCACAGCCAGGAAACGGGTAGGAAATGGCCAGCTGTTCCGTAGATTGTTTGGTGCAGTACCTCAGGTAGTCGGAATAAGTTGGATTAGTTTTCAGTTGTTTATAGTTCGGCTTATTTATAAGTATGGTTTATGTAAGATAAGAAATAAGAAACGTATATTCGGCCGGCGGATTAACCTTACTTAAAGGTCACCCCCGGTAAGACTAATTATATTTGGGTTGTAATAAAATTTCTCTAGTAATGATGGTTCGTTTCCAAGACAATAACCTGTAGTGTGTGTTTTAAGTGAGGGGTCGTGAAGCGTGAGTATTTATATATCGTAGTGTGAGTTGTGTAAGTGTAGATAGCGTGGCTTCCGAGACTCCTGACCCCGGGTTTTGGGGCGCCACAGAAATGGTATCAGAGCCTTAGGTTATCAAATCTTGGAAATGATAGGATATAAAATACGTAGACCTAAGAATAATCAAACAATCAATTAGAGCTCAAGTCGATTTCGTCGTCGGGCTACACGGGTAGTCTTGACTGTTTTACCCTCAAGGGAATTCCAACTCTAAGTTAGTAACACCTTGCCTATTGTGTCAGGTACCAGTGGAGCCTAGGAGGGAGGTTGACCCTGTTGATGATGTCATGATTCCTGAGCATAACCCTATTCCCGAGCCAGAGAGCCCACCCAATGATGATTCAGATGATGACCCTACTGAGGATGTCCTAGAGGAGGAGACTGAGCTTCCGGTCCCCGTAGCTAATGGCGTAGTATGGAGAGATGTAGAGATGTACCCACACCAGGCTATTCGCTCTCCTACACCACCCCCAGGGATCCAGAGCCCTATGTCCTATACTGATGATGATGATGAGGAGGTTATACGCGCACAGTTCCATGAGGTCCATGACATATCCTCTAGCGACTCAGATTCACCTCTACCACCACCGGCGACCATGCATGTAGCCGTACACGATTGGGTAGTGAGTCAGCTTAACGCTGAGATCACTGCGGCATCTGCCCGCATTGCTGAGTTATGCCAGGCACTGACATCTAAGAGAGCTACCCGACTAGGATACCCCGGAGATTTCAGAGCTGCTTCCCCGGCCATAGCCCGTAGAGAGATCGATGGGATCGAGCTCCGTACTAGGGTTGAGATGAGGATGACATCAGTGGGAGGATACATCCCGGTAGTCGATGCAGAGATGATGATTGCAGGAGCGATGAGGAGGGTGCGTGACCTCACTCGCAGTGATAGTGACTGAGAGATTAGTGACTAGATGTAGACCTTGAAGAAGGCTGGGTGACTTGTCACCAATTTTGATAGGATTGCTAGTAGTAGATAGCGTTCCTAGCCTTTCAGGGTACACGGCTTATGTATTTTCATTTTAGTATTTAGAACTAGCAGTGATAGATTGTAATCAGGCATGTATGAACTCGGCTAGTTGTTTCATCCCCAAGATATAATTGGGAGATCTTATGAATATATATCTAAGCAGTTATTAAAGAAATGATGTCTATATTAATGCACTTTATAAAACCTGTTAAGTAATAAATGACATGCTTATATATGAATAAAGTCACCTAACTGTTATAATCATGTGACCAATTTTCCTTATCAGAATAATGCCACCCCGTAGAAGAGGAACCAGGGCACAGCCCGCAGAGTCTGTTAACCAACAACGAGGTGACCCAGTAGTAAATGAGGAAAGTGAAGAAGACATAGACTATAATGAATATGATGAGGAAGAATATGTAGAAGAAGAGGCTGAGGATACCCATCAGGGAGGGGACCCCGTAAATGAATTTATGGAACTGCTAAGAGCAAATCTGAACCAACAGCCTATTCCACCACAGCCCCCTGCTGCCCAACAGACTACAGCTACTGTCTTTAGAGCCTTCAAATCTCTCAAACCCCCAGAGTTTCTAGGATCTGCTGACCCCGTTGAAGCACGGGCCTGGCTCAAAGAGATAGAAAAGTCCTTCGAGATACTAGGAGTTGAGGAACGACATAAGACCATTTTCGCTTCTTACATGCTGAAAGGAGAAGCTAACTATTAGTGGGAGTCCAAACGAAACCTAAAAACTGATGTTGTGATTCCATGGGATAGATTTACCCGACTGTTCTTAGACAAGTACTTCCCTAGGTTTATGGAAACCCAGATGGAGATTAGGTTTTTGGAGTTGAAACAGGATAAGATGACCGTGACAGAATATGAGGCCAAATTTACTGAGTTGTCTAGATTTGTGCCTGAGTTTGTGAATATCGAAGAAAAGAAAGCGCGAAGGTTCCAGCTTGGTCTGAAACAATGGATACAGAACCGAGTAGCAGTGTTAGAGCTGACAGACTATGCCATCTTAGTACAGAAAGCCTCGATTGTTGAAGCTGGTAGTGAGCAGACTGTGAAAGAAAAGGAGAATAGGAAGAGGAAGATAGGAAGCCAAGGAATAGGAATTGGAAACAGGAGCCTTCCAAGTACGTTCGTCAGGGGAGCGGTGTCCCAACCTGCAAGAGGCCCCGGATTCAGAAAGGCCCCTAGTGAGAGCATTGGCCAGGGCGACGGACAATCTAGGGCAACATTTCATAGCCAACCACGTGCCCCAATACCAGAATGTCAAACCTGTAAGAAAAGGCACCTTGGAGTGTGTAACCAGACAAGAGCCCCTCTGAGATGTTACATGTGTGACCAAATCGGGCACCTTGCCAACAGTTGCACCCGACCCAAAGTAACGTGTTTCCAATGTGGGAAGGTAGGACACATGAAGCAGGATTGCCCAACGTTGAAGCCCCCAGCCTCAAGAATGAGTAAAGCTGTATCTAACCGACCTCCAGCCGCTAGGACCTTCAACATGACTGTTCAGGATGTTGTCCGAAACACTGACGTGATAGCAGGTACCCTTTTGTTAAATTCCGAACATGCAAATGTCCTATTTGATTTTGGAGCAACCAAGTCTTTTATATCTCAAGATTTTGCTAGCAAGTTAAAACTTAATGCCATACCCTTACGTGAGGTATTACGAGTGGAAATAGCAAACAAAGAAATAATCCCTGTAAATCAAATATACCCTAAGTGCAAGCTGAAATTAGAAGAGAAGATCTTCGAGGTCGACTTAATACCATTCGCGTTAGGAGAATTTGATGTGATCTTAGGAATGGATTGGTTATCCAGTAACGGAGCGCAAATAGATTGTGAACAGAAGAAAGTTAAGATAAGAGTGCAGAATGATAAAGAGGTAGTGTTTAAAGGTCAATGACAGAACCAGAAATTTTTGACCATGCTTCAAGCAAAAAGATTGTTGAGGAAAGGTAACGAGGCCTATTTGGCTTATGTGATAGATACCCAGAAGGAGGTCCCCAATATACAGAACATACCCATAGTAAACGAATTCGAGGATGTATTTCCAGAAAACTTACCAGGATTACCATCTGACAGAGAAATAGAGTTCGCTATAGAGTTAGCACCAGGGACGGCACCAGTATCCAAGGCCCCATATAGGTTAGCCCCAGTTGAGATGAAAGAACTAGCTTCTCAACTGCAAGAATTATTAGATAATGGAATGATAAGGCCCAGTGTGTCACCATGGGGAGCACCAATATTATTCGTAAAGAAAAAGGACGGCAGCATGAGATTATGTATAGACTATCGAGAGCTGAATAAGCTGACCATAAAGAATAGGTACCCTCTTGAAAGAAATATGTCCTAAGTCCAATCATGTATGAGGATTTAGGAATAACTTTTATGTAATCTGTTTTGATTTCATTGATATTAATAAAAGACTTGTTTTGTTTTTATTACGGGTTTTATCTATTTAAGTGTTTAAATAAGATATACCATGATTTAGAGTAAAGCTTTTTATGGATTATGATGAGATCATAATAGTGAGACCTAAAAGATGATAACTCTAAAATTAAATAGTTCCTGATTATAGGATTACTAACTGGTAATTAATAATCCGCAAAGATCGGTACATACTATGCTTGCTTCATTATGAAGGATGTCTGTTCTCATAGACATTTGTGTGGTGACACTATAGCTAGTATGTAGGTGCTTATTATAGAATAAGTTCACTGAACATGACTCGCCTAGCTGAACAACTGATGGAGTTCACTCACGTGTCAGCAGTTGTTCACGTAGTGATAGTTGTACAAGTATCCTTAGACTTGAGGTCATCATAGTAATCTTGTGTACACTGAACTATGCTTTGGTTTAGTTCTTAGTCTCCAAGTACAATTATTAGGGCTCTTCTGGGTATAGGAATTTGTACACGAAGATAGTGTATGATCAATAAAGGATCTACCCCTTCCAGTGAAGGAAGCGAATGTTCAAGGCTGATCCACTTATGCTAGTTCAGGAATCTCTGGCCAGAGTGAATGAAATTAGAAAGGAGTTTCTAATTTGCATAGAACTAAGCATAGTAAATGGTAAGCAAGTGATTGAATTAGATAGGCTTGACACGAGATCCATGCCTTGTATTTAATCAGGACATTGTAGGGTAGAAGGAGTTTATTGTACGGTAACTATTCACTGAATAGGTTCTTGGTATTCTAAGCAGTGAATTCGTATTATCCGGATAGTCGTGATATGCTGAGAAGTATCCCTCACGATGTAGAATAAATGTGATTAATTAATTAATCATATTTAATAAATTAGAGAATTTATATAAATAATGATAAAATAGTTTTATTGTTATTTATTTCTACTACCGGCTTAATATTGAACCTACATGGTCACACCATAAAAAGAGAATGATTTTATAGTGGAGGAATTAATTAATAATGGCTAATAATTATTTATTTGTGAAATAAATAATTAATTGGCAAATTTAATAATTGATTAAATGAGATTTAATTGATTATAAATTAATTAAGAAAAGTTCTTAATATTATTAATTAAGAATTTAATTTTTGGAAATTAAATCAAGAGAGAGAATTTTTTCTAAAGTGTTTAGAAAAGGATTAATAATTAAAAGGTGTTTTAATTATTAATGAGAATAATAAATGGGATAATAATAATAATATTTATGGGAAAATTTCAGCTGAAAATTTTGCCTATAAATACACTATTATAAACCCTATTTTTATTCGAACCCCAAAACCCAAAAAAGTTTGGAAAACCCAATTCTCTCCACCTCCTTCCTCCTCCTTAACATTGTTTTCTTGGTGGATACCGGTGGAGTGCTTCACACTTGAGGAGCAACTGCTAAGGATCTCTGATCGTTGTCTCCGAATTATTTTAAAGGTTAGATTCGATCCTTCGAATTTTTATTCATGATCTGTATGCTTTTATTTGGATTTTATATGTGTAAAAGTGTTTTGCCATGCCCCGCTGCGTTTAAAATCCAACATTGGTATCAGAGCATAGGTTGTATGCATATAGATCTGTGGTAAAAATTTCAGAATTTTATGTGCTTGTATGAATTAATTATGATTTTTACAAGTTATATTATGGATTAATTTTTTCTGATGAGAAATCATTTCTCAGAATAATTTTGAATGTTGATCTGGGTTCTACAAGTGTTGTAGATCGTCTGGGTATTTTTTTCATAATTTTATGATATATAGATTTTTTATTATGAATTTTTGAAGTTGTTGTAATTAAATTCGTAATTAAATAATCATATATATATATTATTTGTTAGTATGTATATATATATTTGTACTGCTGCTGTGATGTCTGACTGCACGGAGAAAGCAAAGCAAAGAACAGGTACGGTGTTCACAGATGTTAGGCTCGTTTTCCGAGGATAGCGGCGGCTGCTGCAAAAGAAAGAAAAAAAATAAAAAAAATAAAGGGGTGTCGCGCATTCCGGGAATGCGTTACACCCTGTGGCGCATTCACGGAATGCGTTACACCTTTTAATGGCTTAAAAGGGTTGTAACGCATCACCGGAATGCGTTACAGGGCTTGTAACGCGTTCCTGTAATGCGTTATAGCCCGACTGTCCAGATTAAAATTGATTTTCTGGGAGTTTCGTAACTCCGTTTTGGGCGTGCAATATATCGTTGGATTCGTTTTTCCGAGACGGATCTAATGGAGTGATCAATTTTAGTTTATATAAAAGTTTTGAACTGTTTATATTTCCATGAAGTGTTTTAAAGCTGTTTTTAACTGTTTTAACTACTTTTAAATGCTTCATGTGATACATAGAGATGTATAATGCTTAGACCAATATGCTAGATGAGGTAACATGCCTACCTTGATGTTTATTCATGTTGATATATGTGATATATGCTTAGTTTATCATGCGATGATAGATTTAGGTGAACTTAAATGAACATAAGGCGTTTGTTAGACAACCTAGTATAGTGAAATTGTTTCATAACCTTAATAACAATATTATGAATACAATCATGAGATTCTTGTGTTTGTGAAACACGTAATTGAATATGAATTTTCGATATGAGAGAAAGGATGATTCTGTCAACAACAAATTTCTATCTGTAAGAAAGGGTTATTAAGTGACGTCTCTTGACAATGCTCCACCCGATATGGGAATCATCTGATCATCGATTATTGATTTGAAATATTTAATTTAAAAGGAAGAATCTCTTTATAATATGATTATGATTGTAACGTAATATAATCCCTCTAAAATTAAATAATATCAAGTAGTAACTGGCCAATGACACAACGGGCTTGTGTCGGTCATAGCCTTCCAACATGATAGAAAAGTAGTTCTTATTTTTGAATCATTGTCGGTTCGTGCTACAGCCGAGGGCTTTGATTTCAAAATAAGAAATACTTGTCTATTACACAGAGATGTGTACATTGAATAAGAATCTAAAGGTCGGTACATGCCACAGCCGTGGGCCTTTGGGGACTGATTCAATTGTACGGAATGTTGGGTTAGACTTGACTTAGAATATTGAGTTTGTCGTGCCACAGCTGAGACTCAATTATTCAAGAGGCTAAAGTTTGATTAGGGAATAACATAAGATGTAATTGACAAGAGTTGTCTGCCTATTGAACATTATATGGCGGTTCGTGCTACAGCCGGGGTTGTGTAATGGAATGTAGGATCCCTATTCCCACTAGCATTATGAATGCTAATTTTTCACGTAGGGGGTTGAATAAATTAGATAAACTAGTGGGAGCCACTTATGAATAAGACCCGATTCATATAGTGTTTTAAAATGAAATCGAATATTTGCTAAGTGTTGTTATGTGTTTATCATTTACAGATTTACTTTGTACATTATGTCTTCTGCACTATCACTCAGGAGCATACTAGATGCTCACAAATTGACTAGTCCTAATTATGTTGACTGGCTTCGAAACTTGAGAATTGTTCTCAGGATTGAGAAGCTGGAATACGTGATTGACTCACCTAAGCCTACTGAACCTGCTAGTGATGCACATAATGATGAACATGTTGTGTATCGTAAGTGGATAGATGATGCAAATGTTGCTCAATGCATCATGCTAGCTTCCATGAACATTGAGCTACAGAAGCAACATGAGCATATGGATGCTCACACTATCCTAATGCATCTACAAGAGTTGTATGATGTGGCGGGGAGGACAGCTCGATATGAGATATCGAATGAGTTGTTCGGTTGTAGGATGTCTGAGGGATCATCTGTGAATGACCATGTACTTAAGATGATCAATTTGATTGAACGTCTTGGACAACTTGGTTTTGCCATGGATGGGGAGCTGAGCCAAGACTTGGTCTTGCAATCGCTTCCGAGTTCGTTCTCGCAGTTTGTTGTGAACTTTCACATGAATCAGTTGGATGTCAGCCTGCCTGAACTCCACAACATGTTGAAGACTGCGGAATCGAATTTTCCCCTAAGAAGAGTTCTGTTCTTCTAATTGGTGAAGGTTCCAATCCTAAGAAAAGGAAGAGGAACCCTTCCAAGAAGAAGAAAGTAGGTGAGAAAACGCCGGTTCCACCAAAAGCTGAAGACCCCAAGAGCAAAGTTATTTGCATTCACTGTAACAAGGTGGGGCACTAGAAGAGGAACTGCAAGGTTTACCTTGCAGAATTGAAGAAGAAGAAGGGTAGTGAGACTACCGCTTCTGATTCAGGTATGTTCATGATAGAAGTGAATATGTCATTAAATCAAATTTCTACTTGGGTATTAGATACCGCCTGTGGTTCTCATATCTGCAATTTGTTGCAGGGACCAAGGAGAAGTAGGACTCTTGAGGAAGAGGAGGTGATTCTACTGATAGGAAATGGAGCAAGAGTTGCTGCTGAAGATGTAGAATCATTTCATTTACATATGCCTATGGGCAAGACTATTAATTTAAATAATTGTTATTTTGTTCCCTCGATTGTGAGGAATATTATTCCCATATTAGACTTGGCTGGATTTTCATTTATTATTGAGAATAGTGAATGTTTTATTCTTAGAGATAATATTCTTTATGGACGTGGTACTTTAAATAATGGTCTGTATAAATGTGACATAATTTACTTCAAATTGAACAAACTAATAAAAGAAAAGGGATGATGAAAATCTCATTTCATTGTGGCACTGCAGTCTCCATTTAGTAGACATGGAGAGTGGGCTGCAAATTTGCTAGGAATGGTACACACAGATGTATGTGGACCAATGTCTACGCAAGCCATGGGTGGATTTTCATACTTCATTACTTTCATAGATGATAGATCTGGATTCGGATATGTGTTTGATGAAACACAAGTCTGAGGCCTTTGAAAAGTTCAAAGAATATAAGTATGAAGTGGAGAAACAACCAAACATAGTATTATAACTCTTCGATCAGATCGAGGTGGTGAATACTTTAATGGAGTGTTTCCAGATTATCTCAAAGTAAATGGTATAGTCTCTCAGTGGACTCCTCCAGATTGGTATCTGAAAGGAGAAATTGAACTTTGTTAGACATAGTTCGGTCCATGATGAGCTATGCAAATCTTCCAGTATTCCTATGGGGTTATGCATTGGAAACCTCAGCATATTTAATGAATATGGTGCCTTCCAAAATCTGTTCCTCAAACTTCGTATGAGATATGGAAAGAAAGGAAACCGAGTTTTAAACACGTTAAGATTTGGGGATGTCCAGCTTATGTCAAGTATGTTGACCCAGATAAGCTGGAATATCGATCCGTAAAATGTAGTTTTGTGGGATATCCTAAAGAAACTTTAGGGTATTACTTTTACACCGATCATCGGGTGTTTGTATCCAGACATGCTACCTTCTTGGAAAAGAAGTTTATCCATGAAGGAAACAGTGGGAGCAAAATTGAACTTGATGAAGTTCAAGAAGCACAAACTACTGCGGATCAAGTGGAAACACCTGTTCTGACTGAACAACCTTTTGTGGAACAGCCCATTCATAGATCAGGGAGAGTGTCTCGCCAACCTGAGAGGTAATATGGCCTTGTCATTGAGAATGACAATGAGTTGTCGATCATTGATGATAACAACCCTGTGACCTATAATGAGGCTATGAGTAGTGTTGACTCAGAGAAATGGCAAAGTGCCATGAAATCCGGAATGGAATCTATGTATACGGTATATGTAAGAATGATTAGAGCAGATGGCCAGGTGGAGACCTTTAAGGCCATGCTTTTGGCAAAAGGATTCAAACAAAGGCAATGGATTGACTTTGATGAAACCTTTTACCTGTAGCCCTGTTAAAATCAGTTCGGATTTTGCTTGTGATTGCCGCTTACTACGACTATGAGATCTGGCAAATAGCCAGATGGTTTTCTTTCCAAGAGAAAAGAAAACCTAGTGTGTAAGCTGCTGCGAACCGTATGTGGATAAAAAGCAAGCTTCTCGAAAGATGGAACATTCGTTTTGATGAGACAATCAAAGAGTTTGATTTTATCAAAAAACGTAGATGAACCATGCGTCTACAAAAGGGTTAGTGGGAGCGCGGTAACATTTCTTGTATTGTATTGAATTAGAGTTGACACACATAACAACATAGCAGACCCACTCACAAAGCTACTTTATGAAAGTCACTTTGATCGTCATAAAGACAAGATGGGTATTAGATACCAGAGTGATTGGCTTTAGTACAAGTGGGAGATTGAAAGGAATATGTCCTAAGTCCAATCATGTATGAGGATTTAGGAATAACTTTTATGTAATCTGTTTTGATTTCATTGATATTAATAAAAGATTTGTTTTGTTTTTATTACGGGTTTTATCTATTTAAGTGTTTAAATAAGATATACCATAGTTTAGAGTAAAGCTTTTTATGGATTATGATGAGATCATAATAGTGAGACCTAAAAGATGATAACTCTAAACTTAAATAGTTCCTGATCATAGGATTACTAACTGGTAATTAATAATCCGTAAAGATCGGTACATACTATGCTTGCTTCATTATGAAGGATGTCTGTTCTCATAGACATTTGTGTGGTGACACTATAGCTAGTATGTAGGTGCTTATTATAGAATAAGTTCACTGAACATGACTCGCCCAGCTGAACAACTGATGGAGTTCACTCACGTGTCAGCAGTTGTTCACATAGTGATAGTTGTACAAGTATCCTTAGACTTGAGGTCATCATAGTAATCTTGTGTACACTGAACTATGCTTTGGTTTAGTTCTTAGTCTTCAGGGACAATTATTAGGGCTCTTCTGGGTATAGAAATTTGTACACGAAGATAGTGTATGATCAACAAAGGATCTACCCCTTCCAATGAAGGAAGCGATTGTTCAAGGCTGATCCATTTATGCTAGTTCAGGAATCTCTGGCCAGAGTGAATGAAATTAGAAAGGAGTTTCTAATTTGCATAGAACTAAGCATAGTAAATGGTAAGCAAGTGATTGAATCAGATAGGCTTGACACGAGATCCATGCCTTGTATTTAATCGAGACATTGTAGGGTAGAAGGAGTTTATTGTACGGTAACTATTCACTGAATAGGTTCTTGGTATTCTAAGTAGTGAATTCATATTATCCGGATAGTCACGATATGCTGAGAAGTATCCCTCACGATGTAGAATAAATGTGATTAATTAATTAATCAAATTTAATAAATTAGAGAATTTATATAAATAATGATAAAATAGTTTATTATTATTTATTTCTACTACCGGCTTAATATTGAACCTACATGGTCACACCATAAAAAGAGAATGATTTTATAGTGGAGGAATTAATTAATAATGGCTAATAATTATTTATTTGTGAAATAAATAATTAATTGGCAAATTTAATAATTGATTAAATGAGATTTAATTGATTATAAATTAATTAAGAAAAGTTCTTAATATTATTAATTAAGAATTTAATTTTTGGAAATTAAATCAAGAGAGAGAATTTTTTCTAAAGTGTTTAGAAAAGGATTAATAATTAAAAGGTGTTTTAATTATTAATGAGAATAATAAATGGGATAATAATAATAATATTTATGGGAAAATTTCAGCTGAAAATTTTGCCTATAAATACACTATTATAAACCCTATTTTTATTCGAACCCCAAAACCCAAAAAAGTTTGGAAAACCCAATTCTTTCCACCTCCTTCCTCCTCCTTAACATCGTTTTCTTGGTGGATACCGGTGGAGTGCTTCACACTTGAGGAGCAACTGCTAAGGATCTCTGATCGTTATCTCCGAATTATTTTAAAGGTTAGATTCGATCCCTCGAATTTTTATTCATGATCTGTATGCTTTTATTTGGATTTTATATGTGTAAAAGTGTTTTACCATGCCCCGCTACGTTTAAAATCCAACACCTCTTCCCAGAATTGACGACCTATTCGACCAACTCAAAGGAGCTGTACATTAAAATAGACTTAAGGACAGGATATCACCAGTTGAAAATCAAACCGGAAGATATACCAAAGACTGCTTTTCGCACTAGGTATGGACACTATGAGTTCTTAGTCATGTCGTTTGGATTAACCAATGCACCCGCAGCCTTTATGGATTTGATGAACAGAGTGTTCAAAAAGTACCTGGATATATGTGTGATAGTTTTTATAGATGATATTTTGATCTACTCAAAGACAGAGCAAGAACATGCAGAACATTTGAGGATAGTCTTATAAATCTTGAGGAATGAGAAATTGTATGCCAAATTTTCGAAGTGCGAATTTTGGTTGAGAGAAGTTCAGTTTTTAGGACATGTAGTGAGTAGCAAAGGAGTTTTAGTTGATCCTGCCAAGATAGAGGCGGTATCCAATTGGGAAAGACCAGCAACCCCAACAGAGGTTAGGAGTTTCGTGGGTTTAGCAGGATATTACCGAAGATTCGTGCAAGACTTCGCTAAGATAGCCGGTCCACTGACTAGACTTACCCGGAAGGCAGAAAAGTTCGTATGGACGGAAAAGTGTGAGGAGAGTTTTCAAGAACTGAAAAGAGGCTGGTGTCAGCACCAGTGCTCGCTCTTCCCGATGGAAAAGGAGAGTTTGTGATATACAGCGATGCATCACTTAAAGGATTAGGATGTGTACTAATGCAGCACGGCAAGGTTATAGCGTATGCCTCTCGATAATTGAAGGAATATGAGAGCCGATACCCTACGCACGACCTAGAATTAGCAGCCATAGTATTTGCCCTAAAAATCTGGAGACACTACCTATACGGTGAGAAATGCGAGATCTACACTGACCATAAAAGCCTCAAATATATTTTTACTCAGAAGGAACTAAACATGAGACAGAGGAGATGGTTAGAGTTGATAAAAGACTACGACTGTGAAATTTTGTATCACCCGGGCAAAGCCAATGTGGTGGCTGACGCCCTTAGTAGGAAGGAAAGACTCAAGATGATAATGACATCGGAGGAATTAATTAAGGAATTTGAGAAGATGGAAATTGACGTAAGAATGACCGATAAGGGAACAGAAGGATTATTTGAGATTAAGCTAGTACCAGAACTGACTGCAAAGATACGAGTATGTCAGGAAAAGAAGATGAGTGAGGAAAAAGGGACATTGACCGATGAAGAAGTGAGATGCGAGAAGGATGAGGAAGGGATCATGAGGTATGCGTCCCGGATTTGGATTCCGAATGTGCAAGAATTAAAGGACGGGCTGTTGCATGAAGGGCACAGCTCTAGATATTCAATCCACACAGGAAGTACGAAAATGTACCGTGACCTTAAGGAATTTTATTGGTGGCCTAACATGAAGAGAGAAGTAGCAGAGTGGGTTAACAAGTGCTTGACATGCCAAAGAGTGAAGGCGGAACACCAGCGACCTAGTGGACTGTTACGACCCTTAGAAATTCCGGAATGGAAATGGGAACACATAGCCATAGATTTTGTGACAGGCTTACCTAGGACAAAGACTAATCACGATGTTATATGGGTTATCATTGATAGACTGACCAAGTCCACACACTTCCTACCAATCAACGAAAGGTACACCGTAGACAAGTTGGTAGATATTTACTTGAAGGAAATTATAATAAGACACGGCGTTCCTGTAGCCATAGTGTCAGATAGAGACCCGAGGTTTAATTCCCGATTTTGGAGAAGCTTCCAGAAATGTGTAGGCACCAGACTAAACATGAGTACCGCTTACCACCCCTAGACGGATGGACAAAGCGAAAGGACTATACAGACCCAAAAGATATGCTGCGAGTATGTGCCATCGACTTCAAAGGAAATTGGGATGATCACTTACCCCTGATAGAATTTTCTTACAACAATAGCTATCACGCTAGCATAGGAATGCCCCCGTATGAAGCTCTTTACGGGAGAAGATGTCGCTCTCCCCTGTGTTGGGATGAAGTTGGAGAACACAAGCTATTAGGACTAGAGTTAGTCCAGCAGGCCAGAGAAATGGTAAAACTCATCAGGAAGAGACTGGTAGCAGCCCAGGACAGACAAAAGAAGTACGCCGATCAGACCAGGAAGGATAGGGAATATGAAGTAAGAGATTTTGTATCGTTGAAGGTATCTCCATGGAAAGGAGTGATGAGGTTTGGAAAGAAAGGGAAGCTGAGTCCCAGATTCATAGGACCCTTTGAAATTTTGAGGATAGGACCTCTAGCTTACGAGCTCGCCTTGCCTCCTATTCTGCAACAAGTACACAACATGTTTCACGTATCCATGTTGAGAAAGTACCATGCCGATGCCCGTCATGTAATAGAGTACGAGCAGGTAGATTTACAACCAGATCTGACCTACATCGAGCAGCCAGTTAGGATAATGGACCAGAAAGAACAAGTGCTGAGGAACAAAACGGTGAAGCTAGTTAGGATCTTGTGGAGAAATCAAAATGTTGAGGAATCAACTTGGGAACTTGAAGACACCATGAGGAATATATATCCCCACTTATTTTCTAGTTGATTCCGGGACGGAATCCTTGTTAGAGGGGAAGACTGTAATAACTCAAATTTTTGAGACCCTGTAAAACGTTTAATGAATAGTAACCCTGACAGACGGGAAAACTTTTGAGCCCACACTATATAGTGCATAAAAAAATGAGTTTCGGAATCGATATTACGACTATACGTACCAAATAAGTGTATGTAAACGCTATTAGTTTTCGAAGAAAATGAACTTTGAAAAATGACCGTAATTATGACTTATCAAGGACTACGGGAATCACAATATAATTACGAGATTAAAATCCTACGGGTTTATATTCAATTAGGATAAATAAAAATATAAGGATTAGAAATGAAAAGAATTACATTGCGAACCATTTACGAATAAGTATTGCGGAGAACGTTTAAGTAACCGAGCGAACGTGTAAACGATTAATTAAACGTAACGCACTAACTAAACCATGGTAAGGAAGTAACCATGGTTACTTCATCAAATAGTGAGCTAACCCTAGGATGACCAAGCTAGCTAGCAAATAGTGTGCTAAGGAGCTAACCTTGTAGTTTAGCTTGTAAGCTAGCAAGCTACAAAGATTTGTCCATGGATTTGGAGACAAGGAATAAACCTAAGCTATCCTAGGAAGAATAAAGATCAACTTGCAAAGATATCAAGTCACCTTCCAAGAAGCAACCTAGAAATCATCCAAGAGAAGCAACCGAGTGCTATAAATACCCCCCACCACCATTTAGCTCCATTCGGCTATTTGAAGAAAAAAGGAGGAAATTGCAATTCAAAACTCCAAGCTCTAGTTCTTGTAAAATCCCACAATTATTTCCCAAGCCTCCTAGCAACTAAACTAAGGTAAGAAAAATCTTTCATCTCTTTTTATCAAGGTTTGATGGGTGGAATAAATTCAAGAAACTCACTAGTGAATAGTGTGAATAGTAACCTCTCTTTGGTTTCTTGATTTTAATGATGGTTTTAAGTTCCAAAAATCATACCAAGCACTTCCAAGCCTCCACCATCCTCAAGAACACATCTCAAGATTTCAAGAAAGGTAAAAATCTTTGGCCTAACTTTATTTAAGGTTCATGTTTAAGATCCATTTAGTGGGTGTTAGTAAACCTAGCTTACTAAGTGTTGTTGATGAAATCTTGATGATTAAGTTGAGTAGATTTAAGGTTGGTTGTTGTTGCCTCAAGAACATGATGTTCTTGAGAGGAGTTTGTTTGTTGATGATGATATGATGATTGTTGGTGGTTGTGTTGATAGTTAAGGCGTAAACGAAACCCCGATCGTAAACGTAACTTCGTTAAAACCAACAAACCGTAACTTTAAGTTTCTGCAGAAGGTCTCGAAGTTGTAAACTGTAGATTCTTGAGAAATAACCTTTTTTTAAGATAGACAATGTTATAAGGATCGTTTAGGCGCTTGAATCGCTTAATTCCTATTTACGGATCAAAAGTTATGATCGTTTTAGTAAAAGTGTTTTACGCGACAAAAACTGCTACGAATCACGAATTTTAAAAATATAAAGGATAGACTTAAAAGTATTCATAAATCATGAAATTTTTACAGAGAGTAACATGTGGAGTTTACCAACTGTCATAAAAATTTTAAGTGAAAATAATAATTTTTCAATTTTATAAAAATGTCGGAGCCGAGACCGCGCGAGTAGAAACCGTAAGAATCCTTAAGCGGAGCTGACAACGATAATGAGAATGAACTCAAGATACTTAGGAAAATGAAGTGACCATAAAGTGTTTATGACTTAAAAGAAATGTTAAGGGTAGTATGAGTTGAGAGGGTGTATAATGAGTAGCGCATGAGTGCGAGTTACCGTGAATTAGGACGGAACCTAACGAAATGAAATGTGTTTATGGTTATAGATTTCCAAGCGGAACCTAGAGCATCCTCCACCTCGAGATACCCAGGCAAGTTTACAAACCCAACTCTATTTTACTGTTGTGTTGTGAAAGGATTATTTTACTATCATCGCATAAATACCATGTTTGCCATGATACGTAGTTGTTGAATTTTCGCATAATATAGCGATGTTATACGATAAGTATATATCGTGAAATGATTATTTCGCTTTAAGTGTGATGTATTGTATAAGACCGAGGGTCGGTCGGGGATTAAGATAAAACCCGGGAATCATTCCGGAGATATTATAGGACGGTTATACGTCCATAGTGGTACATTTTAAAGGGACTCATCGTCCACTTACGAAACATTAAAACACCTCGAACTTTTAAAACGATTTCCCAATGAGCATATTCCCTCAACTATATTTTATTGATTCGGATATTAAATATTATATACGTATTCCTTTATTATAGGAGTAGTATACTTCAACGTTTATTTATTTCAAACCCGATTAATCATTATAGATTATTAATTATGTAAACACAAACTAGTTGAGGAATACTATTTAAATAAATCTTTTAAAAGAATAACTCATTCGAGGTATGATTAATATCAATTATCATTTAATTATTTATAGACTACTATTTAATTAATGATTATTTATTAAGGATTGTTATTGATTTAAAGATCATAGATCTTGATATACCTTTTGATTTAGAAGTATCATTCGAATAATTTCAGATCGTCGGTGAATATTATCCCGACTTATTATTATATTGAATATAGTTTCAAGAAGAAACTTTTCCCCTTATTATTATCTGTTGACAACGGTCAACACACATCCCTAGTACTTCCTCCGAAATTCTCGGAAGTACGTATATACATATATATACACTTATATTTTAAAAAGATAAACTATCTCTATCAACAAGCAAAACGCTTGGGGAACTTCGATGTGGTTCAAGTTCCCGAGATTGATAGAATTATGTTGAAGGACAATGGAGGGGTAGACTCTGGTACTATGTGTGCTAGATGGGCTACCAAAGGTACCGCAGGCGAAGGTACTTTGTGTACTCAGGAACTTGTGAAATATGTGTATACCCGAAAATGGGACACGTAGCCCGAATGCGGCCAGGGTGATACCCGAGAGATGACGGTATTTGTCCTTTTACTAGTAAAGAAGGTTACTTTCCGTAGGACGACTGATCATCGTATGCAGTGGCTCCTGTGAGATGTCCAAAATCTTCCAATTGGAATTGATATGCAATATCGTAACCCAAGCCTAAGTGCTGGGATTACTATTAAGGTATTCGCAGGTTATAAAAACCTCTTAAAAGAATTGTTTTCATAAGAAGGTTTGGGACACCGAGAAATCTACTTTTAAATAAAATACATATATATAATATATGATGTTATTATACAGTCATTTTCATACTGTACATTATTATGTTGAGCATCTTAGCTCACACTTATTTTCTTAAATTGACACAACACAACAGTGAATCAAGATGCCTGCCATGAGAGCCACAGCCAGGAAACAGGTAGAAAATGGCCAGCTGTTCCGTAGATTGTTTGGTGCAGTACCTCAGGTAGTCGGAATAAGCTGGATTAGTTTTCAGTTGTTTATAGTTCGGCTTATTTGTAAGTATGGTTTATGTAAGATAAGAAATAAGAAACGTATATCTGGCCGGCGGATTACCCTTACTTAAAGGTCACCCCCGGTAAGACTAATTATATTTGGGTTGTAATAAAATTTCTCTAGTAATGATGGTTCGTTTCCAAGACAATAACCTGTAGTGTGTGTGTGTTAAGTGAGGGGTCGTGAAGCGTGAGTATTTACATATCGTAGTGTGAGTTGTGTAAGTTTAGATAGCGTGGCTTCCGAGACTCCTGACCCCGGGTTTTGGGGCGCCACAATCAACACATGCATAATATACAAATCACATACATATAGTCAAGGAAGATTGTATACATGAAATTATCATTAAAATCAGTAAACACACAAACGAATTAAAACCTTTCGCAAGTAGCTCTAATACCATTATTGGGTTTCGAGGTATAAAAACACAGCGGAAATTATAAATAAAACCGTAAAAATAGAATAAAACCAAAACCCACCGCAGGATCCATGCGAAAAAAATATTTAACTCGTGGATGAGATGTTTACCTTAAAGAGATTTACGATTACGGTTGTTAAAAGGAGATCCTAGCTTTAACCGAACACCACGTATCCCACCTTAGCGATCTACGCCGTAGAGGTATCCACACGAAAGCCGATACAGAGGAGGCGTGTACTAGCACCAAGAACGAATCTATTTTCCTCTCTCTCTCTCTCTCACCTTTAACTGCTAGGGTTTTATGTTTTTTTCTAATAAAAATGTAACCCAAATTTTAGCCTTAATGATGTTTATACAGAGAAACCAAAAATAGTCCTAACCCTAATCCAAGTTAGAGTTTATTAAAATCCGAAATTCTATTTATTTAATAGTCAAGTCTAACTCAATTATCAAATAATAACTGAATTTTGGATTTAATAATATACAAATTCAAAATTCATTTATCTCATTAATTAAGTCCAATTTAATTAATAATAAATAATTCAAATTTCCTATTTAATTCAAATTCAAATCTGAATTTAAATTAAACATTTCTCCAAGTTTTCGTTGTGCGACCCTATAGGTTATTATTACGTTGGCAATAATTTAAATATTTCATATTTAAATTATAAGTAATGAGCGGTATCTAATAATACATCATTGCTACCCAAATAGTAATAATTAAATCGGTGATCGATTAAACTTTTCGTGAATAATGTATAATGTAATATAATCTTTTTAACCAAATATTATAGATTAAACTCGAGGCATGTTATGTGTCATCATCTTCATGGTTTAATCCAGGTTTTCTTGATCAATGAGTAGACTATCATTTCAAATCAACATTTGAGCGCGGCAACTCGCATTTCATAGTCTAGCTTACACAAGAGGCCAATAATATCTCTCCAAAATTAGGAGGATTAAATTCTTTCTGGATCATTCACATTTCTCACATGATTCCTAATATACCCGATGTCCACTTTTATCATAACTCGGTCAACGGAAACTTTTGATATAATCAAAGTATATTAATCATCGTATAGAAATATAATAATTTCAAGTCGAAGGACCATTACATCATTATCTGTGTGAGAATTACTTATGACACAACCGACATGTAGAATCTCACATTGGGTCTATTCAGCACTATGTATATTTACATTTGCCTATGTTTTCGACTTTAGTATTACTATACTTATGATCAATGAGATGTGATCATCAATCAACAACACACTAGTCTTAATGCATTAATATTATCCCTTAATAATAATACTCGACTAGGGATATTTGGGAATATCAATATTATTCACATAATCTCATTTCTAAGTCATGTATTTAGAGATATAGAATTCATATAATATTTCAAGGACATTTATTAATCTAATATTTAAATCGAAGTAAGTTAAGACTTAATAAATTATTAAAAGAATAATTGATAAAACATAAACATTAATAATTCAAATATCATAAATAAAACGTAATAGTGTTGTCTCTAGGGCACAGACACTAACACATGGATATTCTTTTATTTACTCGTGTAGCTGCTCAAATTTCACTTTTTTATACCCACATGATCAATTGTATTGTATGGTAGATAACTTGTGTTCTGTTTCAGCTTTTTGGTTAGGTATGTTGTGCATTCAAAATATTTAGTTTTGAGAGTGACCTCCAAGAAAAAGATTAAGTTCGAGCCATCAAAAGGAGTACAATACGAGGAATTGAAGTGACTTACGACAGTCATTATTAGTCATTATTGACCTTCAAATCTCTCAATTAATTTTGTTTTGAATGACAAACTGGTCGGAGGGAAGGGTTAACTAATCTAATGAGCGAAAATTTTCACGGCATAAGTAAATCCCATGTGAAGAAAATTATGGACCAATGTATTATTTTTCTCATTTTTACGTACTTTTATGTATCACTGTATATCAACTTGTACCTAGAACACATATCTATGTACACACAAGCTGGAGGTCTTTTGTGAAAATAACTTTTTTATTCTTTTGAATAAGGGTAAGACTGCGTACATTTTATTCTCACTAGACACTGCTTTATGCGGTATGTAAAGGGTACAGTTGATTGACTGATACCTATTGTAACATTCGGCTATACTCTTTGCTTCATCTTTTTTAAATAAAAGGAATTATATAGAAAAAGAACTTGTAGGCTACAAACGGAGGTAATTGAGAAATTTATTTACATTCAAAATAAATTTATCTATATTTATAATTGTTGATAAATTGTCGGTCTAGCTCAAATATCTATACTCCCGATCTCGGTCGATTTGATAAAAAAAACTTTCTCAACTAGAAAATTGTCATTTATTTACTTAAAATCTTAAATCAGTAAATTTGATAGAGAATTGGGATCGAGTTTAAAATGGAAGGGCCACTTTTTTTTTATAGAGAAATGGGATCGAGTTTAAAATGGAAGGGTCACTTTTTATTTTAAGAAAAAAAACAAAGAAGGATAGGTTAAAAAAGAGCCAAAATTTACAATTTTTTATCTTGCCCTATACTCTTTTTTCTCCCTAAGTTTTTTCCTGATAAGGTTTTACTCTTGCGAGGCTTAACGAGTCCTTTTTAATTGGGTTTTCTATTTCAGACTTTAAGGTTTTATTTTCTAAATATCCGGAGGCAACTTGCATATCTTTCAGTTAGATGACGAACTTTGTGCATGAAAAATATACTATTATTATATTTCAAAATTTTATTAATGAATTTTGTTTATTATGACAAAAAATAAAATAATTCTAACTAGCCCAAGTCAAAAAAACAAAACAAAGATTATGTTTTCTAACTTTTTGCCCATATTTTAATGTATTCTGAATATATAGTTAAAATGATTCATTTTTTCCAAATTAAAAAATATTAAATTTATTTTTTAGAAGAAAATAAATTTTGAAAAGATATTAACTATAACCATATTTTAAAAGTTCTTAAAAATACATGAAAAAAGTTAAACGCCAGGATAATAGTTTATATAATATATTTATAAATTGATTATCCATAAATTTTTAATATATATTACTAACCCACATATAAAAGTTAATGAGCTTTTGAAATGTTGTTTAATTATAGATATATCCTTCGTGTATTTACATAAAAAATGTTTTTTTTTTACTTTTATGTATTTTCATAAAAACTCTTTTGTACTTGATCAACATATTTTTGGAGTATCAACCTCTCGAAATATATAAAAAATTAAAATTTCCTTTAAAAATAAAATTAACATTTTATTTACAAACATAAAATCAGGCGATTTCCCAGAATTGCATGTAACATAATTGATTAATTTTATATTTCCACAAACATTAATTAAATTGATTAATTTTATATTTTCATAAATATTAATATAACTTAAATATATTTTGAAAATAAATAATGGAAATATAAATTATTTTGAAAATGAATAATGAAAATATAAATTGTTTTAGAATGAAGTGAAGATAATTTGAAATCGAAGTAAACGATAGCGTCGGTTGTCAAGTGTATAATTTGAAATTTGAAAGATACCCATCAAACCTTACCGTGGTTAAATTTATCCCAACTAAAAGCTGGCCAAAACATAAAAAAACACATATACAACCTAACCACGGTTAAAAAACAGGCTAGCACATTTCAGATCTGTAAAACCTAATAATGCAGGCTCCTATATAAATCGAAGCGAGGCAGACACTGAAGAATCAGGCTTTCTAAAATTGAGGCGTCTTAATAAACGTTCTCAATAACGTCTCTCTCCTCTTTCTCTCTCAATCTCTCCTCTCTTTTTCTAATCTCTCTTTCGTTTAAGATCTCGGCGAGAATGAGAGAGTGCATTTCAGTTCACATCGGTCAGGCCGGTATTCAGATCGGTAATGCTTGCTGGGAACTTTACTGCCTCGAACACGGCATTCAGGTCTATTTCATTCTAATCTCTCTATTAATTCATATATTTATGTTTGTTTGTAGATATTGATTTAGGCGATTATTCATTTCTGCTAGATCTGTCATTTTCACTTTATTTCTTTGTGAAATTATGTTTTATATATGTTAAAAACTGTTTGTTTTGTTCAGGATAATGCAGAATTTAGGTTTTGTGATTCATTTTGTTTTTATAATTTGTAAATCTGTTCGTCTACGGTGTTCGACATAATATCGTATTTTAATCGATAATTTCGATGTCATGTTAAGTAGATCTATTGTTTTAATTGTTTAATTTTGTCGATTTGTTGATGAAAAGTCTTATGTATATCACTTGACTGATGTGTGTTTACTACCTTGATATGTCGTTAATGACTATTGAGAATTGCAGCTCTTTCGTACTAAAGCTATATTATTCGATTAGACTTGTATTTTTCAATTATTGTTGCGTTGAGCAGTTTGATTCTGATTTTATTGTCAGGTAGAATTAAGGTTTAAGTGATATTTAATGTCTGTATATGGTGTTATATTGATCTGCTATGCTCATCTTGATATTGTAGTTATGCACAAGGCTATATGAATGGTTAAAACTAATTTCGTATAAGTAGATCTATTGTTTTTGTTGTTTAATTCAGTTGATTTGTGATCTAATCTATTTTCTATATCACTTGACTGTTGTGTGTGTGAGTGTTAATGTAAGTCAAAGTTTCAAGTGTTTCTGTCTGATGAAATGATATATGTAGAGATTTGCCCATTTTATTGTATAACCTGCAGAATATTCTTCTCATGTGTGCAATTTGATTGTGTTTTGACAGCCTGATGGCCAAATGCCAAGTGACAAAACTGTAGGTGGAGGTGATGATGCTTTCAACACTTTCTTTAGTGAAACTGGTGCTGGAAAGCATGTACCCCGAGCAATTTTTGTGGATCTTGAGCCCACAGTCATTGATGAAGTGAGGACTGGAACATACCGTCAACTCTTTCATCCTGAACAGCTGATTAGCGGAAAAGAAGATGCAGCTAACAACTTTGCTCGTGGACACTATACCAGTATGTCAACTGCATCTGCTTTCCTTTATATAAAATGTAGGAATATCCGTTTTTTCAATATACTAATGCAATTCTATTATTTCAGTTGGAAAGGAGATTGTTGATCTTTGCCTGGATCGTATCAGGAAGCTTGCTGACAATTGTACTGGTCTCCAGGGTTTCCTTGTCTTTAATGCTGTTGGTGGAGGCACTGGTTCTGGTTTGGGTTCCCTTCTACTGGAACGTCTGTCCGTGGACTACGGAAAAAAATCAAAGCTTGGATTCACTGTTTATCCTTCACCACAGATCTCAACCTCTGTTGTTGAACCTTACAACAGTGTGCTTTCCACCCACTCACTTTTGGAGCACACTGATGTTTCTGTGCTTTTGGATAATGAGGCCATATATGATATTTGCAAGCGATCCCTTGACATTGAGCGACCCACCTATACCAACCTTAATCGATTGGTTTCACAGGTACTGAAATTTTTCTTTAGTAAACTTTTTTTAAATTAGTAAGAATATGTTCCTGACAATATCTGTTTACATGTTTTAGGTCATTTCCTCTTTGACTGCTTCCTTAAGGTTTGATGGAGCCTTGAATGTCGATGTGACTGAGTTCCAGACTAATCTGGTGCCATACCCAAGGATCCACTTCATGCTTTCTTCTTATGCCCCTGTTATCTCTGCTGAGAAGGCATATCATGAACAGCTATCTGTTGCAGAGATCACCAACAGTGCATTTGAGCCCTCTTCTATGATGGCCAAGTGTGATCCTCGCCATGGGAAATACATGGCTTGCTGTCTGATGTACCGAGGTGACGTGGTGCCCAAAGATGTGAATGCAGCTGTTGGTACCATCAAGACCAAGCGCACCATCCAGTTTGTTGATTGGTGCCCAACTGGTTTCAAGTGCGGTATCAACTATCAGGCCCCAACTGTTGTTCCAGGTGGTGATCTTGCCAAGGTGCAGAGAGCTGTATGCATGATCTCAAATTCGACCAGTGTTGCTGAGGTCTTCTCACGCATAGACACTAAATTTGACCTCATGTACTCAAAGAGAGCTTTTGTTCACTGGTATGTTGGCGAGGGTATGGAAGAAGGTGAATTCTCTGAAGCACGTGAGGATCTTGCTGCCCTTGAGAAAGACTACGAGGAGGTTGGTGCAGAGTCTGCTGAGGGGGATGATGAGGATGAGGGAGAAGATTACTGAGAAGATGAGGTGTTGTGTGGGCAGTTGCTTTATGTTTTCCTTTGGCATTGTCTTGCTTGCTACAAGTTTTTATGCTGTTTTCTATGCTTGATCTTTCTTTTCTGTTCACCAGATTTCATGTGATGTGAAGACTTTTTATGCTGTTCATTATGTTTGATATTTTTGTTTTACCAGATTTTATGTGATGTGGTCTTGTTTCTTCTTTTCCATATATCATATCAATCAATTTATTGCTATGGGCTTTGTTGCTTTAGGCTATTTTAATTGAAATTATGTTTTCTCATTATTTTAAATTTTATTTTTAAAATAAATTTTGTTAGTTATTAATTATATTCAGTTATTAGTTATATAATTAAATAATTGATCCAAATTTGGATCACCCTTAAAATGGAATTTGGGATTATTTGTACCATTGGATTTTTGAATTACGGTTGAATTAACGATAGGCTTTCTAAAAAAATCAATCTATAACGTCCCCAGCTTTTGCAATTAAGATGACCCAAGATGGTATACAAAAAATCAACATACAATAAACGTTACTAAGTTAGTATCTTTACAAACAGAATGCAATATAAGTGGTGTCTTTATAGTTTATACTTTATAGTAGTGGTCATGTGCTTGGGAACTTGGAAATGTATCTCAATAATATTTTTGGAAATTACTTATCAAATATGTTTGCTATTTTATTTATATTTCACTGATTAGAAGTCAGTTTGTAAAATTTGCGGGATGTTTGCTAGTATATCTAATTTCGAGTATATTATAATGCCACTTTGAAAGAATAAAGTAACCGGACCCTTTTTTTTTCTTTCTAAAATAAAGAGTTGTCTCATGTCTGATTTTGTACAACCAGTGTTAAGATTTTTGTTTAAAATTCAAAAATTAGACTATATTATTAATAGGTTTTTACCGCAGATTCAAATATTAGTTGCAAACAAATGTACCAAAATTATGGAAATTAGTATTTATTGTGTGTTGTTGGGCACCCTTTAGAAACCGTTATATATATATATATCAGCATTCACCGCCATAAGACCATTTATTCTCCGTGCCCTTTTTCCTATTTTCCCTCTCTTCGAGAAAAAAACAGTTTTTTGCAGCTACACTTGTGCTTACCAACACGGTGAATACTAAAAACTTGAATACTAAAACTCTAAAAGCAATGTAACTGTGTGACTAGCTATTCATGATTCATCCACGGAAATGAAGAACAAGGATCAAGAAACTCAAGTTTCAGGCCATTTCTCGGTAATGCAATTGATATTTTCTTTCTGCTAAATATTATTTTTGTTTTTTTGGTACTTTTTCTTGTAATCAACTATATTTTGAAACTGGTTAAGATTCGAAATGATATTTCTGAGAAGACTAATTGATTTTAAACTTTCATGATTTAGCTTGAAATGTAGCTATCTGCGTATCTTAATGTGGCTTTATTGATTTTACTTGATATTTAGAACGTATCATCCTTTAGGGGAAGAATTAAAAAAAAATCAATTGCCCTCTGGGTCCTGACATAGGGATACTATTGTTTTTCTATAGCCATACCATGCTGTGGTTATTTGCGTCACCTGTAAAACTAGGGTTTGTGGTGTGAATGCAATGCCTCGTTCAGGTAGCATAGTTATTTACCATGGTACGATATGTTCATAACCATTGCTTGTTTTGAACCATCTCCCTTTTTGCCCTACACTTACTTCCGATTTTATCTTAATTTACTTTTTCACGTATTTGATTGATACTACTACAGTATTCATTTTTTGGAGAGCGTATAATTATATTACAATGCCATTTTTCTGCATACAATTATACGTCAGAAAAAAATAAGATTGTGTTCTGCAATTTTTGATTGCAATGAAGCTCATAGTTTAAAGTTGTTTTTAAGGAAAAAAAGTAGAATGATAGAAAAACTTGTGGTTTTGCCTAAATTGTGTGTAACCCTAAACAGGGCAAGGAAGATTGATGCAAGAAGTATTAATGCTAAAGATAAACACCTGATCCCTTAGAGAGATGGAAGTGTATAGTAAATTTCCAGAGAATTAGCCAAGCAGAAGAGCAATTCTAAAGAAATAAACTAAGAAATGACAAGAGAGTGAAAGCAGGGAAGAAACATTTCATTTAAGATTTTTTGAGAGATAAGCTTTCAAGTTGTCATACCTGTACTATATAATGTCCTTACATAAAATGCAAATGTAAAATCACTACTAATGCAAATTAAATGCAAATTCACTAATTAGTTAGAGTAGTGTCCAAAACAGCTTCAGTCACCTCTGTAACTATTGTTTCTTCTGCAGTCCCATTGTTGCAGTCCCATTGTCATTGCCAGCTGTCATTCTGCTTTTGTCTTCATGTGTGGTTGTTTTAACTGCCATTCCCTCCTTTTCTTTCTTCCCCCTGTTGTATTTGTTTCTTTTTGGCTCTTTAACATATCAATACTCCCCCCATTAAGAGATCCTTGACCCCAAGGATCAAAATAAGGATATTTCTTCATGATTAACTGAGCTTCTTCCCATGTAGATTCTTCGATTGGTAGCTGCTCCCACTGAATTAACCACTGCACTTGAGCAGCATTTCTCTTCTTAACAGTTCTGACTTCCCTCACAGCACTTGGTTTTTTATAGTTGCTGGAGATTGAGGCGTCATGCATTGCAGGAATTGATTGATCAATTATGTTTGGCGGAGGACCGTGGTGCTTTTTCAGTTTCGAGACATGGAAGGTAGGGTGAATTTTTGCTGAAGGTAGGCAGATTTAAGGTGTAGGCAACAACACCTATTTTCTTGATAACTTCATACGGGCCGTAATATTTTGCAGCTAACTTCTGATTAGGGCGATGAAGAACTGAAACTTGTCGATGGAGTTGTAATTTTAAATACACCCAATCCCCAACTGCAAATTGCCGATCGGATCTGTGCTTATCAGCCAATTGTTTCATTCTATTTTGAGCCTTGTGCAGATTGAATTTAAGCATTTGTATGACATGTTCCCTGCTTTGCAGACTTCTATCAACTGTCTCGAGCATGGTTGATCCCAGAATGTAAGGTCTATGGATGGGCGGAGGTTGGTTGTACATGACCTCATATGGTGTTTTGTTAATGGCACTGTGGAAATTGGAATTGTTCCAGAATTCCGCTAATGGCAACCATTTTGCCCAGTCTTGGGGAACCTCATTGCACATACATCGCAAGTATGTTTCCAGGCACCTGTTCAACACCTCTGATTGGCCATCCGTCTGAGGATGATATGCCATTGAAAACTTCAGTTGCACTCCTTGCAATTTCATGAATTCCTTCCAGAATGAACTAGTGAATACTTTGTCCCTATCCGAAATGATGGACTTCGGTGAGCCATGTAGCTTATAGATTTGATCTAAATAGGCCTGGGCAACCGTGAGAGCAGAAAAAGGGTGTTGAAGAGCAACAAAGTGGCCAAACTTACTCAGCCTATCAATTACCACCATAATAACTTCCTTCCCTTTCGACTTTGGTAGACCCTCTATAAAATCCATCGTTACTTCCTCCCAAACTGCAGCAGGAATAGGTAGAGGTTGGAGCAGGCCTGGATATGCGCTTTGATCATACTTGCATTTTTGACAGGTGGGACAATTCCTTACAAAGGTTAATACCGAATCCTTCATATTATGCCAGAAAAATAATGATTGTATTCTCTTAAGGGTGGCCTGAACACCAGAATGACCTCCTTGGCCTGAATTGTGCATCCATTTTAAGATGGTCTGCTTGATCGATTCATCAGCACCTACAACTAACTTTCCCTTCCTCATTAATATATTGTGGTTCCAGGTGTATTGAGGGTGGGAATTAGAATCAGCCCGGATATCAACAATTAACTTGCTTAATGTAGAATCTGTTTGCCAATGATCTTGTAAGTCCTCCATCAGTTGAGAGCTCACAGATGAAACTGCTGTAGAAAGTAGCTCAGAGCTTGGTATCCTAGACAGAGCATCTGCTGCACGGTTTTCGCTGCCACTTTTAAACTCAACCACATAATCGAAGCCAGCTAGCTTGGAGAGCCATTTTTGTTGGAATGGAGTGGCGAGTTTGTGTTCCAACAAATACTTAAGACTTTGCTGGTCAGTCCTAATAACAAAAGGAAGAGACATCAAGTAATGCTGCCATTTGTGTACTGCAAAAACAATTGCAAGCAGTTCCCTTTCATAAGCTGATCTTAGAGCATTTTTTTCAGCGAATGCTTTACTTATGTATGCTATAGGGTGACCGTCTTGCATCAAAACTGCCCCCATTCCGCTACCTGAAGCATCTGTCTCAATGACGAAAGGTTTAGAAAAATCTGGCAATGCCAAAACAGGAGGATTTGTCATCTTACTTTTAAGAATATCAAACGCTTCTTGGGCTTCCGTCCCCCATTTGAAAGCATCTTTTTTGAGAAGAGCAGTGAGAGGTCTACATATTTTGTCATAATCTTGTATAAAGCGCCTGTAATATCCGGTGATACCAAGAAAGCCTCGTAACTGCTTAAGGTTTGTAGGTGTAGGCCAACTCAAGATTGCTATCAGCTTGTCCGGTTCGGTGTGCACCCCCTTATCTGAAATGATGTGACCCAAGTAGTGTATAGAAGAAACTCCGAAGGAACATTTCTTCAAATTTGCATGGAGAGAATTGGCTGACATTATCTGTAACACCATACTTAAGTGTGTCAAATGCTCTTCCCAAGATGAACTGTAAATCAGTATGTCATCGAAAAATACCAAGACGCCTTTCCGCAACAGTGGTTTGAATACATAATTCATCAACGATTGGAAGGTAGAGGGGGCGTTAGTCAACCCAAAAGGCATGACTAAGTATTCATAATGTCCAACATGCGTTTTGAAGGCCGTCTTGTGTATATCTTTTTCACTAAATCGAATCTGGTGGTACCCAGATTTAAGATCAATTTTCGAAAAAAATTTGGTGCCATGTAACTCATCCATCAGCTCTTCAATGAGGGGGATGGGGAATTTATCTTTAATGGTGGCTTTGTTTAAACCACGATAATCTATACACATCCTCCATCCACCATCTTTTTTCTTTACCAATACTATAGGTGCAGCAAATGGGCTGCTACTGGGCCGAATAACACCTTGATCTAGCATCTCTTGCACTAGTTCCTCTATAACATTCTTCTGCTGAGTAGAATATCTATAGGGTCTAAGATTAATAGCATTGGTACCCTCTTTAAGGGGAATCTTGTGGTCAAACTGATCCCGGGTAGGTGGTAAGCCTTGAGGCTTGGTGAAGACACTGCTATGTGACTGTAAAAGAGTAGCAAGAGCACCATCTTTGATTTCTTCACTTCCTTCTATCATGGACAGTTGGGGTGTGTGGCCAACATCAACTGGAACTAACTGTAACATAGAAAGTTCTCCTGTGGACTGGAGTATTTTGTTTAATTTCTGAGACTGGAGCTCCTTTAATTTCTTCACTGTAATCCCTCGCAGCTTGACCTTTCCACCATTATAGGTGAATTGAATGGTGAGATTTGAGAAATCCCATAGCACTAGTCCCAGTTGCGAGAACCAATGCACTCCTAACACCAAGTCACTACCACTGAGTGGTAGAAGCAGCACATCTGCTTTAAAATTAACACCTTGCATCTGCCAAGAGAAATTCCGGATAATTTTATCACATTGTAGTTGGCCACCGTTAGCTACTCTGACTCCCATGGGGGGAATGCTGTCAATCTTACACCCCATTTTGACCGCCATGTTTGCATCTATGAAATTATGGGTACTCCCTGTATCCAATAAAAGTTGGAGATGCTTTTTACCATGATGTCCTGTTATACGCATGGTCTGAAATGTAGAAACCCCGTCTATGGCTTCTAAGGATATTTGGGCACACTGAGTCTCCCCTGCAGGTGTGTCTTCTTGAAATTGCTCTTGTACTTCTAGATCTTCATCTTCATCCTCCATTTCGATGTGAAAGAACTGAGGTTTCTTTCCTTTACACTTATGCCCTGGCACAAATCTTTCATCACACCAGAAACAAAGGTTCTTGGCCCTTTTTTCACTTAACTCGGCTGGTGTAAGTGTTCGTCTATTGGTAGTAGGCAGAAGAGGTGTTGAGTTACTGGTTTTGGTGAAGTTTGTCTTGGTATAGGGAAGTGTAGATGTTTTATATGAGGCTGAAGGATTGATGTTTGGAGGTTTGGTTGAGGATGGTGTAGGTAATAAAGGGTTTTTCTGTTGGGTTTTGTTTTTGTTGGCAAGAGTAGCAGCCTCCTGTAATTTGGCCAGGCACAAAGCTTGCTGAATAGATTTTGGTGCGAACATTCGAACAGCTAATTGCACTTCATCTGTTAATCCTCCCAAATAGCAGCTCAACAAGTAATCCTCAGATAGAGTCAGCCTGCTTGTTAATGCATCAAAAGCATCATGATAATCTTGGACTGTGCCCAGTTGCCTCAAAGCTTTAAGATCTGCCATAGGATCATCAAACAAGTCTCCAAAACGAGCAGTTATATCCTCAGTGTATTTTTGCGAAGTAGGAATTACATGATTCAAACGTTGCATATAGGTTTGGTGCCATAAGAGTGCCTTACCTTCTAGATGTATAGCTGCTAATCTAACTTTTTGAGGGTCTGAGACAGCATCTAGTTGAAAAAACTGGTTACACTTATAGAGCCAAGATCTAAGTTCTGTGCCATCAAATTTAGGGAATTCGACTTTGGTCATTCGAGCAGCAAAAGATGGAGTTCTCGTATTCAATTCTGGTGTATGATTACCCATATCCCCTGAAGTATCACTACTAGTGTGTGCAGATCCCTTCCCTTCATGTGAAACTAGTTTTGCCACTTGCATAGAAAGACCCAAAACTAATTCATTTAATTTGGTCAATATTAGCCAAACTGTTATTACATGCCTGGATAAGGCGCTGGTTTTGTTCTTCGAGTAAAGATCGAAGGTTTACCTCCATACGATGTAGATCATTTCTTTCTCCTTCTTCGTCTGTGTTTGCTCCACCTCTCGTGTTTCTGCCTTGTGCCATTGAGCCAAGAATCGATGGCTCTGATACCAGTGATGCAAGAAGTATTAATGCTAAAGATAAACACCTGATCCCTTAGAGAGATGGAAGTGTATAGTAAATTTCCAGAGAATTAGCCAAGCAGAAGAGCAATTCTGAAGAAATAAACTAAGAAATGACAAGAGAGTGAAAGCAGGGAAGAAACATTTCATTTAAGATTTTTTGAGAGATAAGTTTTCAAGTTGTCATACCTGTACTATATAATGTCCTTACATAAAATGCAAATGTAAAATCACTACTAATGCAAATGCAATGCAAATTCACTAATTAGTTAGAGTAGTGTCCAAAACAGCTCCAGTCACCTCTGTAACTATTGTTTCTTCTGCAGTCCCATTGTTGCAGTCCCATTGTCATTGCCAGCTGTCATTCTGCTTTTGTCTTCATGTGTGGTTGTTTTAACTGCCATTCCCTCCTTTTCTTTCTTCCCCCCTGTTGTATTTGTTTCTTTTTGGCTCTTTAACATATCAAAGATCAAAAGCAATCGAGAGCTGAGAAGAACAGAAGTGACAACGCCCAGCCTTCAAATCAGAAATTTCAACTCAACTTTCAATGGCCACGTTCAAGCCAGGCCAATAGTGAAAAAACTCCATTAATCTCAAATGTCAATATTCCGAGCCTGTCACAATCAGCAATAGCCCCAGGACAATGGCTGAACTCACAAGTCCAAAACAGTTATCTACCTTCTCATTTCACACAAGCTTGCATGCCGCTCTTGCCAGCTCAACAGCCTTGGTATTCACCTGCAGCAGCTTCTTATTACTCCTTAACTCCGCCTAGAACAACTAATGAGACCAGGCCTGGTACTAGCACAATCAATGGAGATTTTTCACCTGGGTATCAACAACAGCTGCATGTTATTCTTATCCGGTCTTTTGTCCATATCCAGGTTTCCCACGTATAATGTGCAAAACTAGTCAGTTTAATGCTAATGCTAAATATCTAGATGAATGTTGTTAATTTGTAATTAAATGACGTGATTTCTTTTAAATTATGCCATGAAATTGGAATGATGTCTACTTCTCCTGTCTTCTTAAAACCTGTAATTTTTGTCACTGTTTTTTTTTTTGTTATTTTCAAGCCCGGGATCTTTGTGGAAACAACCCCTATACTCTTTTAGAATGGAGGTAAGGTATGCATTCATCCTATCCTTTCTAGACCCTGCTCTTAGAGTGGGATTCATGTCTGGTTTGGTAATGTTTATAATTAAAAGACATGTGGATTTCATGACAAATAAGGTAAAGTATTCATCCATCATATGCATAACATCTTAGAGCCATACCCCCTCACTTTGAAATATAGGAATGCTCTTTTGGTTTTATATAAAGAGAGTATTGGTAAGTTTAATTCTTAAACTCTTCTTTTTATTGACAGGAACGTGAACTCTTTTTGATCATATTTCAATTCCCCAGCTCGCCACAAATCAGCAATAATTTGTTTTTTTAGAAGATAAGTTCATATAGTCAAATAACCTCACATTTGTAGAGGCGAGGGAGCAACAGCTATCTAAACTGATTGTACTGCTTTTATCAGGTACTCATGGACCCTTATCTTGGTGGGGTCAACCGCAGAAATGCCAGCAACCAATGTCTCCTTTTGGCAACACGAATGCAGGATCGGGATGGCCACTTTGCTTCATCTTCCTTTCCTAGTTGTGTTGCCGCCGAGGCACTATCCAATCAAAGAGGTATCAGTCAGTCACCAGCTGATCTTTCAGAAAAACAGCAGCGACTTGTAACATGCTTAATTGGAAATATTAAAATTTTGCTATATATGTATTAGAAATTTAGAATGTAACCTGCTTAAATGACTTCTTTTGCTCTGGAATTGATGATGTAGTCAGAGGAAAATGCTCAGCTATGGCGTGTTATTGGTACTTTAAAATCTGAACTAGCTGAATACAAGACTCGCTTGACAAAGCTTGAGGCTGATTCCTCATCACCAAAACCAATTGTAAAAGGGTCATATGGTGATTTATCACGTAGGCCAACTGAGGAAGAACCTGCCGGCAATTTATCATATCTTTACAAGGATCAGGAAAGAGAAAAAGAGGAAGGCCGAGGAAACAAAGTGCTTCCAATAATTTAATTCCTTTTCTTGACCAATCTAGTGGCAAGGAGCCTGCAATGCTCAAAGCGAGACTGAGCTGAATTTAGAGAGCTATAGTGAACGCTTGGAAGATAGGACTAAAACTATTGGTAAGACTACAAATCTTATTGTAGACTTGGGTTACAAAATTAAGATTAGCTATTGTATATATCGTAATTGTACTCATTCCACCACAGGAACGGTTGTTTTTGGGTGCATTACACACTAGAGTTAGAAGTTCCGATCCACATCAGCTATGTTTTGTTATGTGACATTACCATGACATTTTGGCATTAGGTTTTGTTAATCAAAGGTTAATCTCTAACTCCTCTTATCATTTCAGGGAAATTAAATCCAAGGGCAGTGCATGTCTTACATGGGTATGAAATATTTTGCAGCTTTTGTATCACCTCGAATATATTTACTGCAACTCTATAAAAGTAAAAAGGTACGTAAGGTACAATTTTTGGCGTGAAAACGTATGCTTGATAATCCTACTTCAGCCGTATATTCCAGCCCAACTTCTGCAACTCACCCCTATGGTGACTCATCCATGTCAGCTCTCAAATTCTAGATTCGTACTTCTGCAATTACCTTGAAAAGTCACAGCAATATGCAAGGCATGAGTGCAGCTCCAGCTCATGGTTACAGTGGACAAAAATCCACTAATCACTTTTCTTCCTGCTTGAAACCAACTTAGCTTTGCTGCTAACTGAATGTGATTTTAGTAAATTCTATAAGCTAGATACTGGCATTTTTGTAACATTAGTAGATCAGTTAGTTTGTATCCTAGAAAATGTAATTGTCTGTAGCACTTGGCAATTTAGTGGGCTTGTTTGGGAATATTTTTAAATCTCAATCGTGCCACTGTGAAATTGGCCTTTTCCGGGTACAAATTCGTATTTTGACTGAACAACGGTATATCTAAACTTCAGATCTAAGTCATGGAGTCAAGGTACCATTTCTTCATATTGAATATCTGTCTCCCAGTTTTGTAGTGATATACTTAAAACTGTTTATGTGTTGAAGGAGTCGAATAAGCAAATTGTTTTTAGTATCTCTACTGACTTGGTCACTTGGGGGCAAAGACTCTTTGGACTACAACTGCACCTAACAGAGTACGCGTAATTAGTTTATTTGACTCGTCATTTTATGACTATTATGTTTTCTTAAGATGAGATTATAATAGCTCGTATAAATACTATAGAAAATACGCGTGCCAATTGTAATCGCCGGCATGAATTAACATAATATACTAGTAATGAAATGATAACAACTGTTTAGACATGGTCCTCCGACAATTTAAGTAATCAAACTATAAGTTAATCCCATGCAATTAAATTAATAAAAACAATGTTAAATGCATGTAATAAGGATTAGTCCCATAGTTTACATAATTTTCAATTATAAACCAGCCACCGTCCATGCCAGGTTTTCCTGGTAGAAGTTGTCGTGATCTCATTATTCTGCATACTCCCTCTGTCCCGTTCATTTCTCTACACTGTTCTTTTTGGGTTGTCCCATTCAATTTTATATATTTCAAAATTTACTAAAAATAGTAAAAAAATTATAATATAAAAATTAACTACACCCACTCATATTCACTATTTTCTTCCACTACACTAACTTTATACATTAAATATTGATTGACCCCACCACTTTACCCACTTTTCTTATTTTTTCTCTCAACATTCCATTTTTTCTTAACCTCCGTTCGAATGTATACTTCTCAATGGGACGGAAGGAGTAACAGTATTGAACAAAAGAATTTAGAAGAAGCTTATAATAATCCAATTTCGAACTTTCCTACGACAGGTTTTGTTTGTAAAGCAAATAAGACACTCATCACAAGAGGCTCGTCACTCTCATTTCTCCTTTCTTGTTTACTCGTTTTCTATTTTAAATTTCTTATTTTCGGGATGAATGTGACCCTCAATTTGATTTAGTAACGTGATTTAAGGTGATTATGTTTATCCTAGGGGCACGGTCAGTTTATGTTTGGTGTTTTTTTTGGACAAAAGTTTTCTACATACACTTAATTTTTTTTTTAAATAATAGAATTGGTACTAAAAAAATATTATTTTAGTGAATTTATTGTTTTATCGATAGTAAAAATAAATTTGTATTTATTTTGTTGGAATAAAAAAGTTATTATTCTAATAAAATTATTATTTTATTCCTTGTTGCTTTACTGAGATTCAACTGTCATACTTTGATTCATTGTACACTTCCATTTCTTAAGAAGGTAATTTCCATTAATTATTTAGAAATGTTTGTTGGAGGTCATAAATATATTTGCTAATTCTAAAATAATATTGAAACTCAATTTTGGCAATAAGAATAGAGGTCTTATTCGCCCATTTTTTACAAGGTTTGTCTTATGGTACATTTTTTTCACCCATTTATTTATTGTAGATTTTCTCCATTTTTAAATTTTTTTTATCGGAGGTAATCCGCAACCGTTATCCTTGGGTGCGCACTTGGTAAATCTTCTCCCTTTCTTAACTTTTTTATCGTAGGTAACCTGCAGCCGCTACATTTCAGGTGCACACTCACACAATAACCTGCAAATCACGTGAACCAAGTTTAACTACATTTAAGCGACATGCAATGACTCATGAGGCATAATCATATATTCTCCTCCCATGAAATTTGAATGATAGTTTTCCTTTATTTAATTATGTATACAGCGCAGATATTCTTCCATATATGTATATCTAATTAGAAACTCATAATCAGATTAATATCGGCAAATTTACCATTCGTCATTCTTGTGCATATACTCCCTCGGGAATTTTTATTCATTGAAAATCAAAATTTATCATATATTTAATCATATCAATAAATTATTCATTATCATTACATAAAATTGAGATAAATATTCACCTTTTTTGCCTTTTCCATATTTATTATTATTATTGAATATTATAAAAATAACTTTGTAAAAATATAGATACCATGAACATCTATCTTTTCTTCGTCTTAAATAGCTTTACCGAGCAAATATTGAATCTTATATTCAATTGTTTTTTTCGATTATAATGGCTCGACTTTAATTTAAAGTGATGTATATGTCGATGCAAATTTCTGCATTGTTTACGTCCGCATAGGCCTGTCAATGGATCGGGTTTGGATCGGATCGGTCTAAATCCATATCCATATCCATTTATTTTTTCGGATTCGGATCGGATCGGCTCCGGATTTTTTATAGGCCGATCCATATCCGGATTCGTTCGGATCACGGATTTCGAATCGGATATCCGCTCCATTTATGTATATTTATTTTTTAACTTCAATTATTACAAAATCTTTTTAAAATTAACAATTTCGAAAAATATTAAAATAAAAGTAGAATTAACAAAGTCCAAAGATAAATTGCGAACTAAAATTCGCTTTTTGAAACAAACATACTATTGGGTTGTACAGTATTTCAATTCTAATAATGAAAAAAATTGATGTTGCAAAATGAAAGTTTTATATGAATTGAGAGTTTGGTTATGCAGCTCTAAAATGTAAAAAAACTAGGGTTATAGAAATGGACTAGACTATGGAGATCGAACTGAACGAAATATAGATAATGGGACTTGACTCGAGGATAATTGGACTTGACTCGAGAATAACGGTACTTGACTTAGAAATAAAAGTGTTATACGAATTGAAACTTGGGTTATGCGGCTTTAAAGGTAAAAGAACTAGAGTTATAGAAATGGAATAGACTACAGAGACTAACCGAACGAAATATAGATAATGAGATTTCACTCGAGGATAATACGTTTAAAATTAGAATTATTAAAAAATATTTTTATTACATTATATATATATAAACCGGATCGGGTTATTAACGGATCAGATCGATCTAAATCCATATCCGCTCCATTTATAATCGGATTTTTCTTATCGGATCGGATCTCGGATCAGATTTTTAATAGATCGATCCATATCCACTAAAATGGTCTCGATCGGATCGGGTCGGATTTTCGATCCATTGACAGGACTACATCCGCATACAAAAGTGATGACATAGTAATTCTTATCGGTTTGCCACAAAATTCAGCATTCAAAAAGTAAACTTAAAATATACCAAAATCTCGAAAAATAATACCAACCCTAATAAAAGGAAAGTATAAACATAAAAAATAGTTAACGTGAATTTAAAAAATAAAGCACCAAAAATTCGGTTGCTTAAAAAGTCTAAAAGGGAGATAAAGATGAATCTCATTTACAAAACGGTCAAAGGAGTCCTAGTATCTCTCGTCCTTCCTCCATGCCCATATTACACTAACGACTTCCCAAACTCTATCCCTCTATAAAATCTCATCTCTCTCTCGCGCTCTCTCTCGATCTCTCTATTTACCTACAAACATATATCTCAAATCTCCCTTGCCACATATCATACATCATCATCTCTCCCTTATCTCCTCCTCCGTATCCTTCCCCTATATATCTCTACATAAATATATATTTGCATGCAACGGATGCAAGGTCCTTGATCATCAATGGCGACAAAAAGAACGAAACAAGAATCTGTATCTAACACCCTTCAAACCCTAAAACCCGTACGTGTCTGCTTCTCCTTCGCAGCCTACGCCAAGAATCTCATTGACCAACTTCAAAATTCTAATCTTCAGATCACAAAAGGCCTCACTGATGCTGAATTTTCATCTATTGAATCCACTTTTCGCTTTACATTTCCTCCTGATCTAAGATCCATTCTCCGGGAAGGCCTCCCTGTCGATTCAGGTTTTCCAAACTGGCGATCATCGTCTACACAACAGCTTCAGATTCTAATTGACTTGCCAATCTTGTATTTATGTAGACAAGTATCAAGAAGAAAATTTTGGGTTGATTCTTGGGGAATTAGACCATTTGATGATGATGAAGCTGTTGATTTGGCTAAAGGGTTGTTGAGAAATGCACCGGTTCTTGTGCCTATTTATCGGCATTTTTATATTCCGGCCAGTCCTTTTTTGGCGGGAAACCCTGTTTTTTATGTCAATGGTGATGAGATTAGGGTTTGGAGTTTTGATGTTTCAGGGTTTTTTCAACAGGTTGAGTTTAGTGGCAATGGCGAGTTTTCGAAGCGCCCGACGTCGTTGTCGAACCTTTTTAACGCGCCGGCATGGGCTGCAACGGAAGCGAGAGAGATACCGTTTTGGACGGAGTTAGGAGAGAGGAAAGGGGAGGCGCGTGAAGACACGCGCGGATGGTGGAGTGGGGAGCTAGGAGGATGCTTAGAAGAGGTGTATGGGAGATTAAAGGAAGGAGGATGGAAAGAAGATGACGTAAGAGAAATGATGATGATGGACGGCTGTGATGAGAAGTCATCATGGTCATCTACATCATCAACATCAGCAGTTGATATAGATGATAGGAGTAGTAGTGTTAACAGCACGTGCATGAAGGATGAGGTGGAGTTGCATGTAAGATTACTCTCGGAGACTTTGTTGCGTGCGGGATGGAGTAGTGAAGATGTAATGGACTTGCTGGGGTTTGAAGATGATCATGGGGGTGACTTGAATTGGGTAGACTTTAACAAAAAGGAACACTTCAGTGTAAATAACACTCGTTTGGTGAAAGTATAAATACAGATTACTAGTACAGCAGTTTTGATAATTAATTAACATATTGTATACTCTTTGTTTTAGTAGAAATTGTTTTTGAGTTGAATTAGGTGGCTTATTAAAGTATGGCTATCATTGGGTGATGTGAGTTTTTGGCACGCAAAGTTCGAAAATGTCAAGTCCAATTATTAGATCCATATATGTTTTCAGCGTTATTGGGGTCCTCTCCGGTGACTTTGTGTTTGATTATGTGCGTACCAATTTTTAGAAAATGACATTATCCATCTCTTGGTGTGTTTTTCTCTCATATGCTAGCTGAACAAGTATTGAAAATATACTCTTAACATGTATAATGAAAACTCTAGCTGAATGTGAAAAAATGAAGCAAGAAAGTCTGGGGACAAGGCCCCAATACACATTAAGCGATTTAAATGTTTAAGATGCAAAATCTGTGGCAATAATGTCCGAAAGATACTTTGACTACCGACTAATTACTTCACTGTATAGCTAGCAACATGGACAATACCAAACTGATGATTGTGCTTCTTTCTCTTCTAACTTTTGCTATAATTCTTGTGAAGTGATTTAGTTTGGTTTGTATGAATCAGGGTACCTTGTTGTTGTTGAATCATGGTGCCTTGTGCAATATGCAGGGCCGGTACTAAAATATATAAGGCCCTCAACGATTTTTTTTTTGTGTGTCCACTAGTTATAAATTGAAAGAATGAAAACAAATAAGATATCAATAACTTTTATGTCGGTCTAATTAAGTGTGACGACTGAAAATTTTGTGACGTAATTAAATAAACAAAGTATGATTTATGTGCCGTGATTATAAAATATGTGATTAAGTGATGATTAATTGTCCTTATTATATATTAGTATCTGGGAGCGTAGATAGACGCGTTCCAATTTAAAAAGTCAGCTTAGGAGTTAAGCTGTGTTGTCGGACCGTCAGGTAGAACGGAACCCGTCCTAAAAAGGGATTAAAGTATTTAAAATGTAAAATATGTGTTATTATGTGAAATGAATGTTTAAGTAAAGTATTGCGTTCTAGTGACGTGTTGGTCGATAATGATATTGTGAAGCGTAATTTAAACGCTGAGCGTCGGGCCGTCAGGCAGAACGTGACCCGGTACGCGAAAAGAGGAATAATGATAAAAAGGGAAATTTTTATGATCAGACATAAGTTGTGATGTGTGAATATACGTGCTTGCTTGTCTGTATGCGTGATTATGTGATCTGTTGATATTTTTAAGAAAATTATTTAATTTAAATAAGGTTTATTTAACCTTTGCACATTTTTATAAAATTATCTGAGTAAGGTAAAGGCATGAGATTTATTTTGATATCTTCGAAATAGTTCTAGAGACTTTCTAAAAATGATAGACGGATTTATTTCATGATCGTTGCATTTTAAAATAATTTTTATATGTTAAAATGCTATTATTAGCATAAATTTATAAAAATCATATAAAATCAACCGTACGCTCAAAAGTTTATTATGAATAATGGTTGGAAAGCTAATTTCGAGATCTACGTCTTAAAATTGTCATTCGCAATAATTTTCAAATTTCCAAGAGAGATATATTTAATATTCCATTTTAATTTTATTAGAGTAAAAAGAAAGAGTAAATCAAACAAAGAAAATGATTAGTGAATTACTAAACTACCCTTGTCCCCTAATACCAATACAAGCTCATCCCCCCTTCTTTCTTTTTCTTTCCCGTGAGCACCCCTCTCTCCCTCTCTTTCCTTCTCCCTCTCTCTCGATCACTCTCTCTCGGCTCTCTCTCCATCTCTCTTCTCTATCTTGCATGCAACAACAAATACTCATCTAAATTCAAAGATTTCACCATCCATAGTTTCTATTTTCGATATACTACTCAAACACCATTTGCATGTAAATGTCTATGTAGATTTCATAATTCAATCTCCATGGTTGTGTTCAAGGAAATATGATTTCTTGATATATGATCATAAGAGAAGTTTAAAGTGATTTTGTGGTTTAAAACTCAAGAGGAGACCCGTTATGGGCACTCTTAAGTTCTACCACCACCGGTCATGATCCAAGGAGAGCCGATGGACTTTCAAAGTATGATTTTCCAAGTGCTATAGTATGATCTTGCTAAGATACTAATTGCATGTTTGATATTTGATGATTTCTTGAAGTGTTGTTGGTAAATGAAGTGTATGTTTAGAAGATTGTATTTAAGGTCTATTAGTAAGTGATATTGGTGTTTAGATGATAAAAATGGTATGCATGTCATAAGAATCCATATGCATGTCCCTAAAAGTTATTACATGTCAATATTTTAGGCTTCTTTTGGTTTTGAACCTTTGCTAGATTCGATTTTTTGAACCTTTGCTAGGTTCGATTTTTTATAAAAATTAAGGGGAAATGATGATTTTTATTGTGTGATAGTATGAATGGTAGCACTAAGTTGGTTTTAAGTGACTTGATTGGTTTTGTGCTAGAGTTGGTTCGAATTTTTGAGTAAAAAAGAAAGGAGTAGTCATTTGCTTAAGGTGCTTAAAATTTAAGAATCAAAGAATCTTTGGTTTTGATTAAAAGAGTTTTTAGTTCGAATTTTTACTTTTAAAAAATGGGTTTTTGATTTCGATTCAAGCTTATAAAGAGTTTTGGTTTGAGGGATTAATTTTGCTTCGAATTTCTTTGAAAAAAGTTTTAAAGGATGAATTTTGGTATAAACTAAAGAGTATAAATGATCCCTATACTTGCATGTCAAATTATGGTGTTGCATGTGATGATTCTTGAAAAATTTGAATGATATAAGTTGGATTTATAGAAATTTGATGAATTATGTGCTTAAAGTGTTGCTTGTGTGTTTCTATGATAAATTGAAGATAGATATGAAAGAAATAAGAATTGCATGTTAAGATATAGGTTGTAATTGACAAGATTGGAGTCTAAAAGGATCATTGGATCTTTTGTTTGTGTTTTGTGTTAAAGCCGAATGGTTTATGGCTATAAAAATGAATGATTTGATGCTAAAGTGGATGCATGTGAGATTTCTAAGATTAATGTGGATTATTTGCTTGTTTGGTTCGAATTAAGTGATGTAAAAAGAAGGTTTTTGAGTCGTTTTGATACGAGATTATGTATTGATATGATAACTCGAGTATAGAGTTAAGTTTACAAGGATTAAATGTTATATGTCATATTTGTATTGCAATACGTGATCCGAAGTCTATTAGGTTTGGATATGCAAGTGTTGGTATATGCGTATATGTGTTTATGGTGAGAGTATATATATATATATATATACTATGGGAGGCTCTGGTATGCTGTTTCTATTAATATTTGTTGGTCCTATAACGTCCTACAAAAGCATTTTTGATTTTGGTATCAGATCCAGGAGGGAGTTGTATTATTGTTGTCTACTGTATCTCTGTTCTCAGTTCTTAAATTTTTGTAGTTAAGCCTTTGCCGAGTCGTTTTGCCTAGTGTATCGGTTATAAGTCCTTAGGAGGCAGTAAACCCGTTTTTTCTAGGATTGTAAGAAAAAGCTTAGCCTACGTCTTTTTTGATCTTAGAACATGGATTCTGTATTCTGCAGAACTACATCTCTTTCAAACTCTTCCACTAGCACGTTAGATTCAAGAAATATTACACATAGTGCCGAAACCAACGCCGAAAACTTCCAAAAAGCAATAGAGCGTTGGGACATCCCAAAAATCCCCAAAAGCCAAGTTTATGATACAAAATGGTATAGTTCAAGTTCTTCCATCAAAACCGAAGAAAGGGACATACACCTATCAAAATCTTTCGAAACAATTCACCTTCTCACCAAAAGTTCCCTAGAAAAACTAGCAAAATCATACAATTACATCCATATAGGTTTAGTCCAAGTCGGAATTAAGCCCTTAACCAAAGAAGGATTAGACACCTCAATACTAGCCATTTTAAGAGATGCTAGATTCCTTGAGTTCAATGACTCTTTGTTAAGTTCCATAGAATCAAGTCTATGCAATGGACCCATCTCTTTTAGTTGTTATCCAAATTTATCCATTTCTCTTAAAGACAGGAATGTTATCCATAGCATGACACTCCAAGTTAAAACTCACAACTATAAAATGTTAGAAGGATCAATTCCAGTGGCTTTAATCTTTCAAATTCATTACAAAGCAATAATGTCCATTGGAGATGATGGGCATAAAAATGCTTTCGTCAAAGGAGAAACCATCCTTCTCCAAACTGACCTTTCAAGGTCTAACACAGTTATTCCTCGATCCATAAAATGGCAGGACATTTCCCTTCCCACTGAATGGGTTTTAGAAGGAGTAGCTCGCCCTAGATTATCGGAAAGATTAGAACCAAACACACAAATACACCAAGTTCACCAAGATGATAATGGAAGAGTCATTCTTGCATTTGATCGATCATCCCGAGCCTCTTTTATTAGTTCTCGATATTCCGATGCTTCCTCAAGAACCTTAGAAAAGATTTCTCAAATCCCTTCTATCATTAACACTACCTCAAAATCAAGATACTCTACATCAGATATACCCAATACCTCTATGGGAGGTGTAGATTATTCTTCCAATATACCTCACCCATTCTATAAACAAAGTCAATTACCACCAAACCAAAACACGGTTTCCCCTTCCTCACCAACATCCCCAACCTTCTCTGCTATAACTGAGAATATGGGAATGCCAAGTGAGCTAAATGTAATTGAAATAGAATTCCAAATAAATAAAACTTTTCTCCGTGAAGAGTTCTACTCTCCCCAAGATACTGAAAAAAGAAATTGGTTTTTTACCAACTTCAAAGAACAAAAGACACAAATTCAAGAAATTTATTATGAATTTCTTAACCACAACAAAATCCAAATGATATTCTTTGATTGGTTGGAAATTTACTCCTCTAACCAAAACTTATTTTTCCCATTCACAAATTACCTAAACCCCATCACTCGAAACATGAGCCAAAAACAAAAACAATGGGAAACAACCAGCGGAACTATAGAATCACACCACCCACCTTTTAGAAATGTCACACTAACAGTTCATAGTGAAAAAATCGAGGCACACCCCATCAAAAGACCAGATGATGACATACTAAAAAATACTAGGAATACAATCCTTGCTGTTAATTACACAAACACCCACCTAAATAGCATAGGAAGTCAACTAAACCGGATAGAAGACCGGATTCAAAAAACAATAGATTTACCCAAAAGTATTAATAATCAAGAACCCATATTTAAGCCATACCAAGTTTCTAGACAAAGCCAACAACAAATTCAAACAAATTGACCAGAATTCGTTAAAGCCATCAAAGACCATCTTAGCAGACTTGAGACTTCCTCTTCCACAACCCAAATAGCTGCTGACAGTGTTTCATCTAAACAACTAAATGTCATACATCATGACTCAGATGAAGATGCTTTCATGCCCCAGGTTCATGACCTCCGATAAATGATTCCAAAATCCACAGCCCCAGACATTGGAGTTGAAAATAGACCTGAAATTTTAACCCAGTCTAAATTCAATGCATCATCTGTTTATGAATGGAATATAGATGGAATGTCTGAATATAATATTCTAAATCATTTACAACAAATGACCATGGCAGCCAATGCTTATACAACCCAAATAGGAACCCCAGACAAAGCTATAGCCGAATTACTCATAGCAGGGTTCTCTGGCCAATTAAAAGGTTGGTGGGACTATCACCTTAACCCTGAAAATCATCTTGAAATCCTAAATTCCATTAGGGAAGATGAAGAGGGAAAACCCATTTTAGATGAACAAGGAAACTCTATCCAAGGAGCAGTCGCACAACTCATTCTAGTCATAACACACCACTTCATTGGTGACCCTTCTCACCTGAGAGATAAAAATGCTGAGCTTTTACATAATCTCAAATGTAAAAAACTTAGTGATTTCCAAAGATATAAAACTACTTTCCTCACCAGAGTCATGCTCAGAGAAGACTCGAACCATGCAAATTGGAAAGAAAAATTCTTAGCCGGACTTCCAACCTTACTCGGTGAAAGAGTTAGAACCTCTTTAATAACTGAACACGGAAGCCCGATACCTTACAAAAACCTGACATATGGCCAACTCATAAGCCAAACACAACGAGAAGGCCTAAAGATTTGTCAAGATTTAAAACTCCAAAGACATCTCAAATGGGAAATGAAAAGAACAAAGCAGGAATTAGGGACTTTCTGTCAACAATTTGACTATAATCCCAACAAAAGCTATTCAAAACTAAAATGTGATGGTGAATGCAAGCCATATCAAAGACCTTATCAGAAAAGGTCTTTTACAAAGTCTAAACATTTCTACAAAAAATCGACAGAACCGTTCTATAATAAACCTTCCTACAACAAAAAACCTTTCAACAAAAATAGATTTACTAAACCAACCAATAAAGATATAACTTGTTACAAATGTGGAAAAAAGGGACATATATCTAGATTCTGCAGACTTAATAGGAAAATACAAGAGTTAAACATAGAAGAAAGCTTATCTAACAAAATCTCGGCTTTACTCCTTGAATCTTCCGACTCTGAGACATCTGAAATGTCTGGAAATGATGAACCTCTTCAAATAGATGAGATTGCAACAAGCTCATCTTCCTCTCATAATTCCTCCTCTGAAGACAAACGCATCAACGTCCTAACTAGAAATGAAGAACATTCTCTCGAAATCATAGAGAAGATAACTGATCCCCAAATAAGAAAAGAGCTCTTAGAAAAATTACTCCAACGACCAATTGAACCCAAACCAGAACAAAAACCTTCTATTCTCCCATCAACAAAAACTACATATGACTTGACCACAATATTAAAAAAGCAAAAACCCAACCAAAAATCCGTTCCAACAATACAAGACCTACACAAAGAAATTAAGGAAATCAAAGAAGAATTAAAAATCCTTAAAGAGCAGCAGAAGATAGATTCTGAAGCTTTAAATGTCCTTCTAGTTCGTGAAGTAGAAGAGAAAAATACTGAACAAAAATAATTAAGCAGTTTAAACAATACTCCTGATCAAGATGAAGATTTCTTATATGAATTAAGGCAAGTTACCTACCGAAAATATCTCATAAAAGTCAAAGTTGTCTTCTCAGATGACTTTATCTTAGATACCATTGCTTTATTCGATACAGGAGTAGATTTGAATTGCATTAAAGAAGAAATAATACCAAAAAGATTTCATCAACATACCAACGAAAGATTAACCGCCGCTAATAACTCAAATCTCAATGTAGTTAGTAAGGTTGACGCCTCTATCAATAATAAAACCTTCCAAATTAAGACATCTTTTCTCCTAGTTAAAGGAATACATCATCTTGTCATATTAGGTACACCTTTCTTCAATTTAATAACCCCCTATACTGTCACCTACGAAGGTATTACTTTCAAAACCCATAACACCAAACTTACCTTCCCATTTCTTGAAAAACCCAAAACAAGGAACCTCAGTACAATAAAGGCATATTCTTTATATAATAACGAGATAAATGCCTTAATACAAGGAAAACAGATACAATTATCCCATCTAAAACAAGACCTTTCCTCTCACAAGATTGAGAAGCAATTACAAGACTACTTTATCAAAGAAAAAATCTTAAAATTACTAAAACAAATAGAAAACAACATATGATTGATTTACCTTATGAAAAAGATTTTGATGAAAAGGAAATACCAACAAAAGCGAGACCTATCCAAATGAACTCCGACCTAGAACAACATTGCAGAAAAGAGATCACCGATCTCGAATCCAAGGGAATCATATCAAAATCTAGATCCCGGTGGTCCTGTGCAGCTTTCTATGTAAACAAAAATGCTGAGGTTGAGAGAGGGACACCAAGGCTAGTTATCAATTATAAGCCTCTAAATAAAGCCTTAAGATGGGTACGATACCCTATACCTAATAAAAAAGACCTTTTACAAAAATTAAGATCTTCGATAATATTCTCCAAATTTGATTTAAAATCAGGATTTTGGCAGATTCAAATCCACCCAAAAGATAGATATAAAACCGCTTTTACGGTCCCATTCGGACAGTATGAATGGAATGTCCTTCCATTTGGAATCAAAACTGCCCCTAGCGAATTCCAAAGAATTATGAATGACATATTTAATGACTATTCTACATTCTGTATAGTATATATTGATGATGTTCTAGTTTTTTCAGAAACTATTGAACAACATTTCAAACACCTTAAAACTTTCTGCCAAGTATCTAGAAAAAATGATTTAGTCATATCCAAATCCAAAATTTCCCTATTTCAAACTCGTGTAAGATTTCTTGGTCACTACATATCAAAAGGAACAGTTACACCAATTGAAAGAGCCCTAACTTTTGCAACAAAATTTCCCGATAAAATCACAGATAAAACCCAACTCCAAAGATTTTTAGGAAGTCTCAACTATGTCCTAGACTTTTATCCAAACATCAATAGGATAGCCAAGCCCTTACATGACCGTCTTAAAACTAACCCTGTCCCTTGGTCATCTGAACATACCGAAATTGTTCGACAAATCAAAGCTCAGGTTCTAGAAATCCCTTGTCTACACCTTGCTGATCCAAATGCTTCTAAAGTAGTTGAAACAGATGCTTCTGAGTTAGGATACGGCGGTATACTAAAACAAGTAGTCAATGGTAAAGAACAAATAGTCCAGTTTACATATGCACATTGGAATGATTGTCAAAGAAATTATTCTACTATAAAAAAGGAAATACTTTCAATTGTTTTATGTATTACAAAATTTCAAAGTGATTTATTAAATTAATAATTTCTCCTTAGAGTCGATTATAAATCGGCAAAAGAAGTTTTACAAAAAGATGTCCAAAATATTGCATCAAAACAAATTTTCGCCAGATGGCAAGCATTATTAAGCATTTTTGATTTTGATATTGAACACATTAAGGGAGATATGAACTGTGTCCCTGATTTCCTGACCCGTGAGTTTCTACAAAATAGATAAGTTTCATGCCTCGAAAAAGCAGAGGTGGGGGAAAAACCCCAGCCTTTCCCGGACACCTCCCGGCCACTCAACAAAGCAAAGCGAGTACTTCTTCAGGAAAACCGATCACATCCTGGATCGATAAGGTAATTGCAGATGAAGAAGACAATAACTTATTTCTAGCTCTTCAAACCATCAAAGCCCATGGCCTCAACATCCAAAATCCCTCAACAATCTCCCAAAGCTCTTCAGAAAAATCAACTAAAGTTACCCAACAAAACACTTCTTCCAGCCAACCTACAAATACTCATTTTCAAACTACACAAACAGTCAGTTTTCAAAACCCAACCCTTTTAGTTCCTCAAAGATCCATGTCAAAACTAGATATAGTTACCCCAAAAATGCAAAACCAGGAGGTAGTAGTCAACCAGTCAAACTTTTTAAAATCTAATTCTGATTACTATACCAAAAGAAACCACCAAAAAATAGTGTCAGTCGAAAGTGGATTTAACAATGCTGATGCCTCCTTAGCAATTTCAAATGTTTTCCCTAAAGGATGGCTGTTCAAACCCTGGGATCTATCAAAAAATAATGACTATTATCAAGCCATTCTCTTTTCTACTGAATCAGTCACGTTCAAACATTTTTACAATGCCCAGGATAGAGAACACTCAACGCCTTCATACACAACATGTCAAATACAAAAGGTCATCCACCCAAGTCAATGGGGCCAAGAACTCCACAATCCAAAATTTTTTCCTTCGAACTTCAAAAGACAACTAAACCACTGCTCCTCATATTCTTACTGGGATTACCAGCAAGCATGGCATAATTCATTCTTTATCCAAAATCAGAAAAATAGTCATTCCTGGTTATTTTATTTCAATACCAAAATTCAAGTCCAGGAACTCCCTATTTGGTTCCTTCAATGGTGGGATTTCTTCGGGGCAATTGAAGACATTCTTACTCCAAATGCATCCGAATGTCTAAAACTGTTCAAAACACACTTCAAACCCACAGAATATGAAAGACGTTTTCCTCCTCTCTTAATGTTATGTTCAAAATTCTTCCTTCCATGGGTCTGTTCTTGGGAGTTTAAAATTCATTTCAACCAAATACAGTCCTGTATTGTTCGGTCCTTTAAAGTCAAATGGTGGAGCAATTTCAAAGAAGACCAAAAGATTTCCAAAGAGATCATTCAAATATGGTTATCAAGTCAAAATTTTATTACCAACAAAGAAGTTACCACTTTCTTTGCCCAAAAGTCAAATGCCCAGGCATTATTAGCCCAAGCAAAAACCAGAAGCCAATACAAAGAATCCTTACTTCAATTCGCAAATTCAATTTATGATTCCGATGACGACAGCAGTCCGGTTCATTTAGAAAATGACAACGAAGATGACTGTCACGGGATTTTTCCCCCTGTAGTTTCCACTGATTAGAAAAAAAAACAAATAAAATAAAATAAAATAAAATAGAAAAGGTCCAAAATACCCCCAAAAAATTTCATCCAAATTTTCATCATTTCATATTGTTTAGTTTTCCTTTATTTCAATATTATAATCAGTTTGTAAAGACACTTCCTTACTCCAAATTATTAGGGGTAAAACGGTAAAAAGTACTTAAAAAAAGATATTGTACATCATTTAAATTTTGTATCTAGTTTTTATCAGCATTTCTCCCGAGACCACAAAGAAGACACTTCCCACTGAGACTAACTCAGCATTATTCAAAAGAAGACAAAGAAAACACAAAAGAAGATTCCCACTGAGACCAACTCAGCAATATTCTCCAAACAAAGCAACTTTCAGTGGAAAAGGAATCATACTCAAAATCCTGTGAAGAAAGCAGCCTCCCACTCAGGAAAGCAGCCCCTCCACTAAGAAAAAGAGGACCTCCCACTCAAGTCATGCTGTCCACTCAGGAAAGCAGAACTCTACTACAAGAAAAAGAATGATGCTGTTTCAAGATATTAGACTCCTCAGCCTTCTATAAATAGGAAGAAGAAGAGAGTAATAAACAGACTTGAAATTAGAGAGCAGATAATATACACATCTTGTACCAGTGATAGCAGTTCATATTTCCGAAGTTTATTCTCAAGTTTTCTCATATTATAACACAAAGACTGGCCGATTGCTTTCAGTTATATAATCAAAAGCGTTTCCAAGTAATTTCAAAACCTATTCTTGTTCATATCATGTTTTAATATTCATGTTTTAATATTTTATGTTAATATGCATACCATGTCTTAGTCTTACTATATTACTCTCCCTACTGTTTCTATTAATATTTATTGGTCCTATTACGTCCGTTTAAGGGGAAAGTTAAGCGTTCCGGGAACGTGAGTTAAGAAACTAATTAAGGTTTTGGTTTTGGATTGTAGATTCGGAGCGTGAGGGCATTCACGCTAGGAAAGGGAAAGGTTTACTAGGTGGCAGTAGTTCAACCTTCAGGAAAGCGAATTCAGGCAAGTAATTACTTGTGTAAATGGTTATAGAGAGGATATTGTTCATGCCATGTAGAGTATTGAACTGTTAAAGTAATGAACCCCTGTTATTGATTTGAGATACCCTGTCTTTGATCTTGTGAAATTGTTATTGATAAGTTTATTGATCCAACCTAACTCTTTTCCTGTTCTAATTATTTGTTATACCATGAACTGTTATAAACCCTATAAGTACCTTTACGAACCCCCTTGTAATGATGCTTCATCCCTTGTTTACCTTATTCCCTATTGATCCTTGAAGCGATTTTGATTTCCCTAACTTGAGAACCATGTTATCATTGATCAAGATCCCTAGAATTGAACTTTGCTTATTCCTGATTCATTCCTTTAACTTTGAATTCTTGAAATTTAACTTAAGAATGAGTTTCAACTTGAAAAAATCCGAATGATTTCATATTCTTGGTAAATGTAAAATGAATTTAGTAAACCTACCTTTTTCCAACTCAAGGTTTTCCAAATAAATTCTTGATGGATTGGATTGGGACGTAAGAGGCTAGCGTGACTAGTCCAGTCATAGTAAGAGGCTAGCGGGGCTAGTCCAGTTTAAGGCTGAAATTATGCCATTGGTACCTTAAAGACCGGATGGAGGTCGGTACGGGCTGATCACCCGTATTATTATGAAATGAAAGATAAAGTGGTCCAATTAAGGGATCCATAATGATTTTAAAAGAATTGAAATTTCCTATTCAGTAATTGATTCTTTGAAAATGAAAAAGATTTATATTGCTTTGATTGTGATATTGTGGAGCTTAAAGCTTGTGAACCCTGATTTTTGATTCTGTTGATCATATAATTGATTCCTTATAATGAAAAGATTTTTCGCTTTCCACTTGAAAGATCTATTTTGATCCTTTAATGATTTGTGATGAATATCGGCTTTCACCCTGCTTTGACCCTTGTTCCTTGAAAGCCCAAAATTTTCTTCATAACCTCTTTTATAACCTGAAAGATAGAAATCTGCCACCTAGAACTGATAAAGTAGATTGCCCTGAGATCAGTAAAGTATTGTGGATTTTGTATTGTAGAACTGCTGTTTAGTTACTTGCTGAGTTTTATACGCATATGTTTTGTTTTAATCTAACCATGGCAGTTAAGCAAGAAGATGGCCAGGCTTAGGCACACTGCTCGTAAGAGCGTACCTGGTGGTCCCTTTCGTGTTGAGGGCTTCCGGTTGCCAGAGCAAGTAGTAAAGTTTTTGAGTGAGCAAGCGCTTAGCCAGAGAGTTGTAAAGATACAATGGGTAATCTGTCGGTTCCAAGCCGGGATCGACTATGTATATTTGGTTTTATTTTGGGGTTGTAAGTTATATTTTATGATTGGTAGTTGTAATCTTGTCTCATACTTTATCCTATTTGATCCTGTTAGTAGCTAATCGGGGTTTATGCTTATTTAATTAGTAGATTAAAGGTGTAAGGGTCCTTATTTCCTAACTCCGAGATTGAGGGCGTCATATTAAGTGTGAAAACTATCTTATATTTTAAATAGACCTTTAGAATAAAAATTAAAAATTTGCAAAATTTATTTTATGCGTATTTTTTTAATTTTTTTTGTTACTCCTTCACGCATATACTAAAAATGTACTTCCCCGAAGACTAATTTTTTTGATGCACCATTCATTAGGATAAAGAATTTGGCCACGTGGCCGTATCCGGCCTTATGGTTTCTTTCATTTCATTGTTTAGAGCTATTGCGTGTAAGCATCTTGATCTTTCTAATTTTGATACGTGCTCTGCAAGTAGTTGGCCTCTATGTTTTTCGTGTACTACATATGACGTTGTTACTAGCTCAATAGGCATCGTATGTTTTCTGCTACAAATAGATAAAGCTCTAGACTACAACTTCCGTTATACCGCAAATTTGGTCACAGAACATAAAAGCATACAGCCCTGGACTTCACCATATACCTACCTGGTTTTAGCTAGCTACCTTAGGCTAATTGACCCCTGATTAGTGAAAATTTGTGCCATTAAACTTAATCTAATGAGCATATATAGTACTATACGTAATCATTTTGGAAAACATTATTGCCCATTTGGTTATGCAGTAATTCTAGTGCACATTCTTGTACAAGTCTCCACTAAACTGAGCTCTCACAGAGTAAGTTTATACACTTTTCCTCTATTATTTTCTTTTGTAAAATGAATATGAGGGTCATTTGGACAAGAATTACCAAACCAGTTGCAGGTATACTTTCATGTAATTCCCCATCTGAATATTAGCAGTAGTTAATGTTGTAGATGTCTATGCACTCAAACTTTGTGCTGATTATTGAGAGGATTAATCAAGCTTCAGAATAAGCTATTAAGTTGAATACGAGTATGCACTAATCTAGTTTTGTTGTTGCTGCAGGTTAGAAAATTTTGGGTTTATGTCTTGGTTGAAATTCTGCTTTATGCATAGAGTGCCATTTTTAAGATAATGCTATATTTTTCTATTTAATAGGTCTATACAGGTTTAAAAAATTTAGAATCCAGATGTTACAGAATCTTTAGAATGAAATTGCAGGTGAAGTAAGTATTGTTAAGTGGTATACTTAAACTCTTCTTGATCATATATATAGAAAAATATGGAGAGATAAAGAGAAAATCTCCATTTTATCATCTGAAGTTTTACAAGAGTATGAAATGATACATATATACAACTAACCAATCTAACAACCTTTCCCGCCTAGATCTATTTACATTCTAAAGTAAATTACATTTCTGCCCTTTTAGTCAAGTAACGTCTTCACATTGATTTGACTCGTGATTGTTGACCTTATGCTCAATATCCCCCCTCAAATTGGGAGGCGTGAAAATATTCAAAGCCCCCAATTTGCGAAGTAAGAAAGAAGTCCTGGAGGCTATTAGTGCTTTGGTGAAGAGGTCAGCTGGTTGAAGAGACGTGGATAAATACATAGGGGAAAGAAAACCATCCTTAACAGTATCACGAACAAAATGAATATCCAGCTCAATGTGCTTTGTTCGTTCATGAAGAACAGGATTTTCAGCAATACTCAAAGCAGAAGTGTTGTCACATAAGAGTGGTATAGGCTTAGGAACAGAAATATAAAGCTCAGAAAAAAGATTGTAGACCCACTTTACTTCATATACAACATTAGCCATAGATCTATATTCTGCCTCTGCAGAAGAGCGGGCAACTACCTGTTGCTTTTTACATTTCCAGGATAATAGAGACTGACCAAGCATTATACAAAAACCAGAAACAGATCTTCGAGTCATTGGACATGAGGCCCAATCTGCATCACAATATACTTTAAGATCTAGAGTACTTTTAGAAGATAAAAGTAAACCTTGACCAGGAGCTTGTTTGATATACTTGATGAGTTTAATAGCTGCATCCCAGTGAGCATTAGTTGGTTTAGCCATAAATTGACTAAGAATATGAACTGGATAAGAAAGCTCCGGCCTAGTAATGGTAAGGTAGATCAACTGTCCTACTAAACGTCTATAAGAAGTACAATCACTGAGAGGTATTGCTGACAGATTATGAAGATTATGTTGAGTTGGAAGAGTGATTTTGCTAGGTCTGCTTCCCAGTAGCTTAGCCTGCTTTACAAGATTTAATGCATACTTCCTCTGATGAATGTAGATACCTTGTGAAGACCTTGTTATTTCAATACCCAGAAAATAATGAAGATGACCCAAATCTTTGAGTTTAAGACAAGCCTTAACTTCAGCAATAGCAGAATGAGAGGAACCAATCAGGATGATATCATCCACATACACCAACAAAGCAGTAAAAGTGTGAGAGGTATGCAAGACAAACAAATAATTATCTGCTTTAGATTGAGAGAAGCCATACTGTATTAATACTTGAGAAAATTTGTAGAACCATTCTCGAGGAGCTTGTCTTAAACCATATAAAGATTTTATTAGCTTACAAACTGGTTGGGTACCAACACAATTATGAGTAATAGGAACTCCAGGAGGAATGTCCTTATATATTTCTTCATGCAAGTCCCCATGAAGAAAGGCATTTGTGATGTCCAACTGATACAAAGTCTATTTCTGAATAGCTGCTAAAGACAAAACAATTCTAACTGTAGCCATTCTGGCTACAGGAGCAAAGGTGTGAAATAAGTCAATACCATGAGTTTGTGTAAACCTTTTTGCCACTAGTCTAGCTTTATATCTGTCTAGTATTCCATCTGCCCTATACTTGACCTTATAAATCCATTTGTAACCCACAACCCTTTTGTTAGATGGTAGATCAGTGATAATCCATGTGTTATTTGCCTCTAGTGCATTAAGTTCAGTTTGCATTGCTTGACACCAAAGAGGATCAAGTACAACTTGTTTGTAATGAGTAGGTTCAAAAACCTTGACAGAATTTGCTATAATCTCTGTGAATCAGGAGATATGTAGCCAAATCCATCAATCTATACCCCTATTTATTAGAAGAATATCCCAAGAATACACATTTATAAGCTCTGGGATAGAACTTATCTCTTCTTTTTGATAACGTAGAAGCATAACAAAGACATCCTAGAGTTTTGAGATGACCATATAAAGGAGGTTTTCCAAATAAAATTTCATAATGAGTGATATTGTTTAACACATAACTAGGAGTTCTATTTATCAAGTAGGTGGCAGTTAATAGACAATCACCCCATAAGTGTATAGGAAGAGAAGATTTGAATCGAAGAGCTCGAGCTACAACTAATAAATGTCTATGTTTTCGTTCAACCCTCCGATTTTGTTGAGGGGTTTCAACACAAGAAAATTGTTGAACAATTCCAAGATGATCAAGATAAGTTTTGAGTTCTTTATTAAGAAACTTACTTCCATTATCTAACCTTATAATTTTAATAGATGTTTTAAAATGGTTGCTAACATAAGCAAGAAATTTATGAAAAACTCCGGAAACTTGAGATTTAGATGAAAGCAAGTAAGTCGAGGTGCATCTACTATAGTCATCAACTATAGTCATGAAAAAATTACAAGTAGAATAGGTAGAGCTTTTATAAGGACCCCACAAATCACAGTGAACAATTTCAAAAAGTTTGGAAGCCTTATGCTCATTTACAGAAAAAGGAAGTCTACTCTGTTTAGCAAAGTGACAAATATCACAATGAAAATCTTTATTTACAAAAATTTGAGAAGATAGACAATCTATAGACTTGAGGACTTGGACTGGAGAATGTCCAAGTCTGTCATGCCAAAGCTGACTAACATTGTTTGTAGCAGAAAACTGCTGAGCTAGAGTAGCAATAAAAGAAGGAGACTCGTCAATAGTTGATGAAGTGATAGGAAGTATCAGCTTGTACAAATTCCCATGAACTCTATCAATCCCCAACGTTTTCTTCATAGGGGCATGTATCAAGCAATGATTCGACAGAAATTCCACTTCATAATGTAAGTGTGTGTAAGTTTGCTCAGAGATGATATTGAAATGAAATTTTGGAATGAGCAGAACACCATGAAGAACAAATAGCAGGAGTCAATTATATGGAACCCTTATAATGTACAATAGTACACTGGCCATTTGGTAAGCAAATGTTTATATTGCAGGAAGTTATATTTTCAAGATATTTAGCACTACAGGTAATGTGATCAGTAGCTCCAGAGTCTAAAATCCAATCAAAAGATTTATGACCACTAACTAGACTTATATATGATGTTAATGAACAGGTAAAAGAGGTAAAAATACCTGACTGAGGTGGTTCAATTGTGTTGAAAAAAGTCTGAGATTGATTTAGTAGAGTCAACAGCTGCTGATATTGTTCAGCTGTCAGAGTATTAGACATATTTTCATCTTTCTCAGTTGAAGAATTATCACCATTAGAAGGTGCATTTGCTCCACTCTGTATCTGTGCAACAACCCTATTATCTGAAGCACCAGAAAATTTAGAAAAACCAGAATTAGCACTTTGTTCTTTGTTAGACCTTGGAGGAAAGCCAACCAGATGAAAACACCTCTCTTTGGTATGATTAGTGCCATGACAATAGCTACACTCCAAGTTTCCCTTCTTTCCAGAAAACCTAGTGAATTTACTCTTAGCAGTGCCAAACTTCTTATTCTCATTTTTAACAAATCTGTTACCATTTCCAAAAACTTGTTTAGCCATAAGCACAGCAGATTCAGGAATAGACGAAGCAGAATAACCTCTTTGACGTTCATCTTGTTGTAACATGCCCAAAACTTGCACTAGTTTAGGCATAGGACTCATCATTAGCAACTGTCCCCGGATATTAGTGAAGTTTTCATTTAATCCCATCAGAAATTGCGTGACCTTCAAAACTTCTTCATATTGTTCAATTTCTGCCCTAGCTTTGCAGGTGCACACACAAGTACATTTAGGAATATTTGACACGCTCAAAAGATCATCATACAGCTTCTTAAACTTTGTATAATACGCTGATACAGATAAAGTGTCTTGAGCTAACTCAGGCAATTCCTTTTTCAACTCAAACAATTTCGGTCCATTATTTTGTGTAAAATGCACATGAAGATCATTTCACATATCAGATGCTAAAGAAACATACACTAGGCTAGACCGAATTTCAAGAACAATCGCATTCAGAATCCATTTAATTATCATATCATTGCATCGCTGCCAGGAATTGAAATAAGGAGAATTCATACCCGGCGTCTTGAATTTACAGGTGACAAAACCTAACTTGTTCTTTGCAGAGAGTGCTAATGACATTGAACATTTCCATTCATTGAAATTATCACCGTTTAGTGCTGTAGATACCAGGATTTGACCAGGATGATCTGAGGGATGGAGGTAGAGTGGATGAGATGATTCGAGTGTAATAGTAGTGAAATCTCCATCGAAATCAATGTTATTAGGATCACAAGTTGTATTTGTTGTGTGATTTTCATTCGTTATGTTGTTTTCAGAAGTTGCCATCAAGGTGTTTGATAAAAAGTTTCACAGAGATTTTGAAGAAATCAAGAAACTCAACCAGAGAATAATTGAAGAAAGATCTTCAGAAAAAAACTAAAATGTAATGCACAAAGTTTGTGAAAGATTTACACTTAGAATCGATTGAAATAATCGAAACTCAAGGAAACACGATGAATGAATCAACAATGATCAACAATGGCGGAAATTAAACTGTGATCAGAGTTGCTGAGTGAGATGAAGCTCTGATACCATATAGAAAAACATGGAGAGATAAAGAGAAAATCTTCATTTTATCATCTGAAGTTTTACTAGAGTATGAAATGATACATATATACAACTAACTAATCTAACAACCTTTCCCGCCTAGATATATTTACATTCTAAAGTAAATTACATTTATGCCTTTTTAGTCAAGTAAAGTCTTCACATTGATTTGACTCGTGATTGTTGACCTTATGCTCAATAATATATATATAATATTGAACAAGCCACCAAGTTCTAAAGCTTAATAAGCACATAATTTGGCTTATATAACACTTCTGATTTGAATTGGACCCATGTTTGTAACATTTTGACTCCAGAACTCGCTATAAACTAGTGTATTGAGTTTCCAGAAAAAGTTCATTTAGTCGGCCAAATCATATTTGTAAGGGCAAGGGAGCAACATATGTCTGAACTGATGGCACTTATTTTATCAGGTACTTATGGACCCTTCTCTTGGTGAGGTCAAACAAGCTATGACAACATCCAGTGACTCCATCAACCAACACGAGTAAAGGACCCAACATGCACTTCGCTTCATATTCGTTTCCAAGTTGCTTTGCAGCCGCTGCACAATCGCATGAAGGAGGTATCGATCAGCAGCCAGGTACCCTTTTGAAAAAACATCAGCAATGTTGGGACGCTCGATTAAGATACTTAAATCTTAAATACATATTTAAGTTGTAACAATCTTGCTACATATATTTGGAAAAGTAACATGCTCAATTGTTTTCTTTAACTAAGTTATTGATGTTGTAGTCAGAGAAAAATGTTTAGCTATGGAAATTTTTAATCCGTACTTTGAAATATGAACTAAATGAATGCAAAACTCGCTTGACAATGCTTGCGATGAGTTCCTCATCACCAAAACCAGTGGAGAATCAGTCTTGTGGTGATTTAGCACGAAGAGCCTGTTGGCGATTATCACTCAAGCGAACTGAAAAGGAGAGCCTGATTGTAATATGTCTCTTAAGCTAATTGAGAACGAGCCTGCTAAGTGATACTGAGAGTCTATTTACAAGGATCAGGAAAGAAAAAAAGAAGAAAGCCGAAGAGACAAAGTACATCCAATTAGTTTATTTCTTCTTTCAACCAATCTAGTGGCAAATGACTTGGATAGAAATAAAATTGTTGGCAAGACGACAAATCTCATTGCAGACTCGAGTGAGGATTAAGATTAACTTCATATGTTTTTTAATTGTACTATTCCTTGCTACAAATAGTTGTTCTTGGTGCACTAATCTGTGCACTCTCTAGAACAGAAGCACCACATAACTAAAACATAATGGCATGGAGTTTTTTTTTCAAGTTCAGGAAATGGAAACTAAGGATAGTGCATCTTTTACACGGTGATTAAAATATTTTGAAATTTTTTTGAGTAGCCTCCGTAGAGTTCATGCAACTCTGTGAAAAGGTATGTCGTGCACGAGATTATCTAACAGATTATCTAACAGCTTGATCCCAGTTCAATTTCCACTGCTCATGCCCAGGGTTCACAAGGGTTCATACTCGTGCAATTACCATGAATCATCACGATAATGTACAAGCCACAAGTGCAGCTCCAGTTCATAGCTATAGTGCAAAGAAATCGGCCAGTAACTAATAACTTCTCTTCCCGCATGAAAGTTAGAAATTTCTTTAAGCTTGCGGAATTTTTGTAATGTTGGTACCGGTTCGTTTCCATATAAGTGGTTGTAATAGTTAGTTTTCATTTTTTGATTAACCAGCAATATATTATAAAATGAAACAGGGCAAGCCTGAGGAATATAATAAAACCCCCTTCTGTTACATTGGCAATTCAGACTAGCTAGAGGGGGGAAGGAAAAGGACCCTGCTACTTAGAACACATTATTAAAAACTTTGACCCGTAATTAAACATAAACTAAGACAAAAGACTTGAAACTACAAGCACTGCTGCTACCCGCCATTGATACTGACAAATACTGAAGGTGTAGGTGGCGAAGAAAACTGAACTATTTCTTTCATATTCAATCACAAAACATTTTTACCGAGTAAAGAGATTGTTGACCGAGGAATTCGATAACAAAATTTGAAGTTTGTCGCCCGAGTTAATGTCTATGATGGTGTTTTTTGCCGGAGTGTGGTGGTTGTGATAAATTGGGGGCCGAGATTCATTAGGGTTAGTAGTGACTCATTTTTAGCTTTCAACTTCCAACCCCTATCATTTCAATGTGCCTACGTACCCTTTATATATAGATCAAGTCTAACGTAGTTTTTGGGGAAAAAGAAATTTATGAGTTTAAATTTCTTATCCTAGGCCCGGTAGAAGTCCATCCAGAATCCATCTTCCGCTAGTTTTAGGAATATCCAACTATGAGGCCCAACCGCGAATGTCCATGGCTCATTCGTAATCGTGAGACTTCACAGATAGTGCATCTCCCTGCGTAAGGATAACACTCAGCTACAACTATCTTCCTTTATTTACGAACGCAGGTATAATAACGGTTCACCCCAAATGCCAGACGCATCCCTATCCCCCGAATGAGGATAACCCACCAGATAATAGGAAATGTGATCCCAAGCTCTTGGGTGCAAAGTGCAGGATGACTCCAAAGTTTTCCAACGAGAACAACCGTTGAATACAAGAACATAACTCCCAAAGTACACACCAATATTAACCCCACATCCCCAATGAGGACATCCATTGAATGCAGGAGAAGGCCTTCAATCATCAGGTATACCCCTGGAGGCCTTCAAACTTTTCACAGACATCCCTCTTCTTAACCGACTCAAGGAGGGAATTCTTCAAAGAGTACCTACAACAAATATGTTAGTGAAAACAATCTCCATTGCTCTCTCCATGTTTGCCTATCCTGAGGTTGTTCTAGTTTGCCTTGTCCTGAGTGAGGACAAGACTGTTGCCTTGTCCTAAGAGAGGAAAAGCCCGTTTCCTTGTCCTGAGCGAGGACAAACTCATTACGTTGTCCTGAGCGAGAAAAGACCTTTTCCTTGTCCTGAGCGAGGACAAGCTCGTTGCGTCATCCTGAGCAAGGATAAGCCATTTTCCTTGTCCTGAGCGAGGACAAGCCCAGAGTGAGGACAAGTCATTTGCCTTGTCGTGAGCGAGTATAAGCACTTTGCCTTTTCCTGAGCGAGGACAAGCCCTTTGCCTTTTCTTAAGCGATGACAAGCCTGGAGTAAGGACAAATCCTTTGCCTTGTCCTGAGCGAGGACAAGCCCAAAGTGAGGACAAGACCTTTGCCTTATCCTGAGCGAGGACAAGCCCTTTTCCTTGTCTTGAGAGAGGACAAGTCTGTTCATCCAAACAAGCCATGTTGTGCATTCCACTTGACTAGGGTGCGCCCTACCCCTAGGACGTGTCCCCTTTCTATTGTATTGTAACTTAAACCCAAACATAGTCCATAACTGAAAGGAATATGTCCTAAGTCCAATCATGTATTAGGATTTAGGAATAACTTTTATGTAATCTGTTTTGATTTCATTGATATTAATAAAGACTTGTTTTGTTTTTATTACGGGCTCTATCTATTTAAGTGTTTAAATAAGATATACCATAGTTTAGAGTAAAGCTTTTTATGGATTATGATGAGATCATAATAGTGAGACCTAAAAAGATGATAACTCTAAACTTAAATAGTTCTTGGTCATAGGATTACTAACTGGTAATTAATAATCCGCAAAGATCGGTACATACTATGCTTGCTTCATTATGAAGGATGTCTGTTCTCATAGACATTTGTGTGGTGACACTATAGCTAGTATGTAGGTGCTTATTATAGAATAAGTTCACTGAACATGACTCGCCAAGCTGAACAACTGATGGAGTTCATTCACATGTCAGCCGTTGTTCGCTTATTGATTGTTGTACAAGTATCCTTAGACTTGAGGTCATCATAGTCATCTTGTGTACACTGAACTATGCTTTGGTTTAGTTCTTAGTCTCCAGGGACAATTATTAGGGCTCTTCTGGGTATAGGAATTTGTACACGAAGATAGTGTATGATCAATAAAGGATCTACCCCTTCCAGTGAAGGAAGCGAATGTTCAAGGCTAATCCACTTATGCTAGTTCAGGAATCTCTGGCCAGAATGAATGAAATTAGAAAGGAGTTTCTAATTTGCATATAACTACACATAGTAAATGGTAAGCAAGTGATTGAATTAGATAGGCTTGACACGAGATCCATGCCTTGTATTTAATCGGGACATTGTAGGGTAGAAGGAGTTTATTGTACAGTAACTATTCACTGACAGGTTCTTGGTATTCTAAGCAGTGAATTCATATTATCCGGATAGTCGCGATATGTTGAGAAGCATCACTCACGATGTAGAATAAATGTGATTAATTAATTAATCATATTTAATAAATTAGAGAATTTATATAAATAATGATAAAATAGTTTTATTATTATTTATTTCTACTACCGGCTTAATACTGAACCTACAGGGTCACACCATAAAAAGAGAATGATTTTATGGTGGAGGAATTAATTAATAATGGCTAATAATTATTTATTTGTGAAATAAATAATTAATTGGCAAATTTAATAATTGATTAAATGAGATTTAATTGATTATAAATTAATTAAGAAAAGTTCTTAATATTATTAATTAAGGATTTAATTTTTGGAAATTAAATCAAGAGAGAGAATTATTTCTAAAGTGTTTAGAAAAAGGATTAATAATTAAAAGGTGTTTTAATTATTAATGAGAATAATAAATGGGATAATAATAATATTATTTATGGGAAAATTTCAGCTGAAAATTTTGCCTATAAATACACTATTATAGACCTTATTTTATTCAAACCCCAGAAACCCAAAAGTTTCAGAAAACCAAATTCTCTCCACCTCCTCCTCCTCCTAAAAGTCATTTTCTTGGTGGATACCGGTGCAGTTCTTCACACTTGAGGAGCAACTGCTAAGGATCTCTGATCGTTGTCTCCGAATTATTTTAAAAGGTTAGATTCGATCCCTCGAATTTTTATTCACGATTTATATGCTTTTATTTGGATTTTGTATGTGTAAAAGTATTTTGCCATGCCCCGCTGCATTTAAAAATCCAACAATGGTATCAGAGCATAGGTTGTATGTATATAGATCTGTGGTAAAAATTTCAGAATTTTATGTGCTTGTATGAATTAATTATGATTTTTACAAGTTATATCTTGGATTAATTTTATCTGATGAGAAATCGTTTCTCATAATAATTTTGAATGTTGATCTGGGTTCTACAAGTGTTGTAGATCGTCTGAGTATTTTTTTCATAATTTTAGGATGTATAGATTTTTTATTATGAATTTTTGAAGTTTTTACAATTAAATTTGTAATTAAATAAATCATATATATATATATATATAAATTGTTTGTATGTATGTATATATCTGTAATCTGCTGTACTCTGCTATTATTTCTGTGCTGCTGTGCACGGAAGAAAGAAGCAAGGAACAGTCAGGTCTGACTTGCACGTTTTCCGAGGAAGAAGAATGGCGGCTGCTGAAAAAAATAAGAAAAAAAAAATAGGGGTGTAACGCATTCCTGGAATGCGTTATACACCTGTAACGCATTCAGGGAATGCGTTACACCTTTTAAATAGCTTAAAAGGCTGTAACGCATCACCGAAATGCGTTACATCCCTTCTCTTGATTTTAAAATTGATTTTCTGGGAGTTTCGTAACTCCGTTTTGGGCGTGCAATATACCGTTGGATTCGTTTTTCCGAGACGGATCTAATGGAGTGATCAATTTTAGTTTATATAAAAGTTTTGAACTGTTTATATTTCCATGAAGTGTTTTAAAGTTGTTTTTGACTGTTTTAATTGCTTTTAAATGCTTCATGTGATACATAGAGATGTATAATGCTTAGACTAATGTGCTAGATGATGTAACATGCCTACCTTGATGTTTATTCATGTTGATATATGTGATATATGCTTAGTTTATCATCCGATGATAGATTTAGGTGAACTTAAATGAACATAAGGCGTTTGTTAGACAACCTAGTATAGTGAAATTGTTTCATAACCTTAATAACAATATTATGAATACAATCATGAGATTCTTGTGTTTGTGAAACACGTAATTGAATATGAATTTTCGATATGAGAGAAAGGATGATTCTGTCAACAACAGATTTCTATCTGTAAGAAAGGGTTATTAAGTGACGCCTCTTGACAATGCTCCACCCGATCTGGGAATCATCTGATTATTGATTATTGATTTGAAATATTTAATTTAAAAGGAAGAATTTCTTTATAATATGATTATGATTGTAACGTAATATAATCCCTCTAAAATTAAATAATATCAAGTAGTAATTGGCCAATGACACAACGGGCTTGTGTCGGTCATAGCCTTCCAACATGGTAGAAAGTAGTTCTTATTTTTGAATCACTGTCGTTTCGTGCCACAGCCGAGGGCTTTGATTTCGAAATAAGAAATACTTGTCTATTACATAGAGATGTGTACATTGAATAAGAATCTAAAGGTCGTTACGTGCCACAGCCATGGGCTTTTGGGGACTGATTCAATTGTACGAAATGTTGGATTTGACTTGACTTAGAATATTGAGTTTGTCGTGCCACAGCTGTGACTCAATTATTCAAGAGGCTAAAGTTTGATTAGGGAATAACATTAGAAGTAATTGACAAGAGTTGTCTGCCTATTGAACATTACATGGCGTTTCGTGCCACAGCCGGGGTTGTGTAATGGAATGTAGGATCCCTATTCCCACTAGCATTATGAATGCTTAATTTTTCACGTAGGGGGTTGAATAAATTAGGAAAACTAGTGGGAGCCACTTATGAATAAAGACCCGATTCATATAGTGTTTTAAAATGAAATCGAATATTTGCTAAGTGTTGTTATATGTTTATCATTTGCAGATTTACAATATACATTATGTCTTCTGCACTATCACTCAGGAGCATACTAGATGCTCATAAATTGACTGGTCCAAATTATGCTGACTGGCTTCGAAACTTGAGAATTGTTCTCAGGATTGAGAAGCTGGAATACATGATTGACTCACCTAAGCCTACTGAACCTGCTAGTGATGCACATGATGATGAACATGTTGTGTATCGTAAGTGGATAGATGATGCGAATGTTGCTCAATGCATCATGCTAGCTTCCATGAACATTGAGCTACAGAAGCAACATGAGCATATGGATGCTCACACTATCCTCATGCATCTACAAGAGTTGTATGATGTGGCGGGGAGGACAGCTCGATATGAGATATCGAAGGAGCTGTTCGGGTGTAGGATGTCTGAGGGATCATCTGTGAATGACCATGTACTTAAGATGATCAATTTGATTGAACGTCTTGGACAACTTGGTTTTGCCATGGATGGGGAGCTGATCCAAGACTTGGTCTTGCAATCGCTTCCGAGTTCGTTCTCGCAGTTTGTTGTGAACTTTCATATGAATAAGTTGGATGTCAGCCTGCCTGAACTCCACAACATGTTGAAGACTGCGGAATCGAATTTTCCCCCTAAGAAGAGTTCTGTTCTTCTAATTGGTGAAGGTTCCAATCCTAAGAAAAGGAAGAGGAACCCTTCCAAGAAGAAGAAAGTAGGTGAGAAAACGCCGGTTCCACCAAAAGCTGAAGACCCCAAGAGCAAAGTTGTTTGCTTTCACTGTAACAAGGTGGGGCACTGGAAGAGGAACTGCAAGGTTTACTTTGCAGAATTGAAGAAGAAGAAGGGTAGTGAGACTACCGCTTCTGATTCAGGTATGTTCATGATAGAAGTGAATATGTCATTTCTACTTGGGTATTAGATACCGCCTGTGGTTCTCATATCTGCAATTTGTTGCAGGGACCAAGGAGAAGTAGGACTCTTGAGGAAGAGGAGGTGATTCTACTGATGGAAATGGAGCAAGAGTTGCTGCTGAAGATGTAGAATCATTTCATTTACATATACCTACGGGCAAGACTATTGTTTGAAATAATTGTTATTTTGTTCCCTCGATTGTGAGGATTATTATTCCCATGTTAGACTTGGGTGGATTTTTCATTTATTATTGAGAATAATGAATGTTCTATTCTTAGAGATAATATTCTTTATGGACGTGGTACTTTAAATAATGGTCTGAATATATGTGACATAATTTACTTCAGATTGAACAAACTAATAAAAGAAAAGGGATGATGAAAATCTCACTTTATAGTGGCACTGCAGTCTCCATTTAGTGGACATGGAGAGAGGGCTGCAAATTTGCTAGGAATGGTACATACAGATGTATGTGGACCAATGTCTAAGCAAGCCATGGGTGGATTTTCATACTTCATTACTTTCATAGATGATAGATCTGGATTCGGATATGTGTTTGATGAAACACAAGTCTGAGGCCTTTGAAAAGTTCAATGAATATAAGTATGAAGTGGAGAAACAACCAAATATAGTATTATAACTCTTCGATTAGATCGAGGTGGTGAATACTTGAACGAAGAGTTTCTAGATTATCTCAAAGTAAATGGTATAGTCTCCCAGTGGACTCCTCCAGATTGGTATCTGAAAGGAGAAATCGAACTTTGTTAGACATAGTTCGGTCCATGATGAGCTATGCAAATCTTCCAGTATTCCTATGGGGTGATGTATTGGAAAACTCAGCATATTTACTGAATAAGGTGATTTCCAAAATCTGTTCCTCAAACTTCATATGAGATATGAAAAGAAAGGAAACCGAGTCTTAAACACATTAAGATTTGGGGATGTCCAGCTTATGTCAAGAAAGTTGACCCAGATAAGCTGGAATATCGATCCGGAAAATGTAGTTTTGTGGGATATCCTAAAGAGACTTTAGGTTATTACTTTTGCACCGATCATCGGGTGTTTGTCTCCAGACATGCTACCTTCTTGGAAAAGGAGTTTATCCTTGAAGGAAACAGTGGGAGCAAAATTGAACTTGATGAAGTTCAAGAAGCACAAACTACTACGGATCAAGTGGAAACACCTGTTCTGACTGAACAACCTTTTGTGGAACAGTCCATTCATAGAACAGGGAGAGTGTCTCGCCAACCTGAGAGGTAATATGGCCTTGTCATTAAGAATGACAATGAGTTGTCGATCATTGATGATGACGACCCTGTGACCTATAATGAGGCTATGAGTAGTGTTGACTCAGAGAAATGGCATAGTGCCATGAAATCCAGAATGGAATCTATGTATACGGTATACAAGAGATAGATTATAGCAGATGGCCAGGTGGAGACCTTTAAGGCCAGGCTTGTGGCAAAAGGATTCAAATAAAGGCAATGGATTGACTTTGATGAAACCTTTTACCTGTAGCCCTGTTAAAATCAGTTCGGATTTTGCTTGCGATTGCTGCTTACTACGACTATGAAATCTAGCAGATGGCCAGATGGTTTTCTTTCCAAGGGAAATGAAAACCTAGTGTGTAAGCTGTTGCGAACCATATGTGGTTTAAAGCAGGCTTCTCGAAAAATGGAACATTTGTTTTGATGAGACAATCAAAGAGTTTGATTTTAACAAAAACGAAGATGAACCATGCGTCTACAAAAGGGTTAGTGGGAGCGCGGTAACATTTCTTGTATTGTATTGAATTATAGTTGACACACATAACAACATAGCAGACCCACTCACAAAGCTACGTTTTGAAAGTCACTTTGATCGTCATAAAGATGAGATGGGTATTAGATACCAGAGTGATTGGCTTTAGTACAAGTGGGAGATTGAAAGGAATATGTCCTAAGACCAATCATGTATTAGGATTTAGGAATAACTTTTATGTAATCTGTTTTGATTTCATTGATATTAATAAAGACTTGTTTTGTTTTTATTACGGGCTCTATCTATTTAAGTGTTTAAATAAGATATACCATAGTTTAGAGTAAAGCTTTTTATGGATTATGATGAGATCATAATAGTGAGACCTAAAAAGATGATAACTCTAAACTTAAATAGTTCCTGGTCATAGGATTACTAACTGGTAATTAATAATCCGCAAAGATCGGTACATACTATGCTTGCTTCATTATGAAGGATGTCTGTTCTCATAGACATTTGTGTGGTGACACTATAGCTAGTATGTAGGTGCTTATTAGAGAATAAGTTCACTGAACATGACTCGCCAAGCTGAACAACTGATGGAGTTCACTCACGTGTCAGCCGTTGTTCGCTTAGTAATTGTTGTACAAGTATTCTTAGACTTGAGGTCATCATAGTCATCTTGTGTACACTGAACTATGCTTTGGTTTAGTTCTTAGTCTCCAGGGACAATTATTAGGGCTCTTCTGGGTATAGGAATTTGTACACGAAGATAGTGTATGATCAATAAAGGATCTATCCCTTCCAGTGAAGGAAGCGAATGTTCAAGGCTGATCCACTTATGCTAGTTCAGGAATCTCTGGCCAGAGTGAATGAAATTAGAAAGGAGTTTCTAATTTGCATAGAACTACGCATAGTAAATGGTAAGCAAGTGATTGAATTAGATAGGCTTGACACGAGATCCATGCCTTGTATTTAATCGGGACATTGTAGGGTAGAAGGAGTTTATTGTACGGTAACTATTCACTGACAGGTTCTTGGTATTCTAAGCAGTGAATTCATATTATCCGGATAGTCGCGATATGTTGAGAAGCATCACTCACGATGTAGAATAAATGTGATTAATTAATTAATCATATTTAATAAATTAGAGAATTTATATAAATAATGATAAAATAGTTTTATTATTATTTATTTCTACTACCGGCTTAATATTGAACCTACAAGGTCACACCATAAAAAGAGAATGATTTTATGGTGGAGGAATTAATTAATAATGACTAATAATTATTTGTTTGTGAAATAAATAATTAATTGACAAATTTAATAATTGATTAAATGAGATTTAATTGATTATAAATTAATTAAGAAAAGTTCTTAATATTATTAATTAAGGATTTAATTTTTGGAAATTAAATCAAGAGAGAGAATTATTTCTAAAGTGTTTAGAAAAAGGATTAATAATTAAAAGGTGTTTTAATTATTAATGAGAATAATAAATGGGATAATAATAATATTATTTATGGAAAAATTTCAGCTGAAAATTTTGCCTATAAATACACTATTATAGACCTTATTTTATTCGAACCCCAGAAACCCAAAAGTTTCAGAAAACCAAATTCTCTCCACCTCCTCCTCCTCCTCCTCCTAAAAGTCATTTTCTTGGTGGATACCGGTGGAGTGCTTCACACTTGAGGAGCAACTGCTAAGGATCTCTGATCGTTGTCTCCGAATTATTTTAAAAGGTTAGATTCGATCCCTCGAATTTTTATTCACGATTTATATGCTTTTATTTGGATTTTGTATGTGTAAAAGTGTTTTGCCATGCCCCGCTGCGTTTAAAAATCCAACAATAACTTGCATTTCATTAAATGAGGGCGCGTCCTCCCCTTATGTGTTGTGGCCTAAAACCTAATCCTTCATCCTTTTGCCCCCATTTGATTCCAATTGACCCGTTCTTGATCTGGAATGATCCATTACCAAATTTTGGCTGTAACAGAGATGATGTGAAAAGTTGTTACAAGTGTTGGCTTAGAGAGTAAGTAAAACATTCTAACTGACTAATTACATAATCCAATGAGGGGTATTTAACTAATTCAACGGTGAGATAAAACTAGTGGGTGAGAAGTGTGCTGAGCTATCATACGAAATGATGAGTTGGTATAACCGACGAGACAAGATTTGTACTGTGTGGACTTGCAGAATATTCAACAGACCCCTCCCATCCTTGCTATCCAAATTACCTCGTTTCCCATCCCAAGCGATTTTTTCCATCTTTCACATCCGTAGGCTTATTAAGACTGTCATAAGTGCTATAAGAAGTGATTTTTAGAAAATCTCCTTTTCTAGAAAGGGCAATACGGTCTGGAGAGGGATTTTTTATAGAGGGAGAGGTGAATCGAGGGCATCCTCCCGCTTGACCTATTTTTCGGAATCTCAAGATGGGAGGTGGAAACACTCCCAGCTTGGATAAGAGAGAATTGAAGAGAGCAGATGGAACAACCTTGGTAAATACACCAGCAAGCTGCGAATGAGTAGGCAAATAAGTGAGCTGGAGTAAGCCTTCTAAGACCTTATCTCGAGTGAAGTGGTAGTCTAACTGTATTTATTTAGTAAGTTCATGAAACACTGAGTTTTTGGCAATATGAAAGGATGACTAATTATCACAATGAAGAGCAAATGGATTTAAACCTGTGACATTAAGTTCAGACAACAAACGAACAACCCAATTGACCTCAGCACCAGCTGAAGCATGGCACAATATTTAGTTTATGCAGAAGACTTAGAAATTGTATTATGTTTCTTGGATTTCCAAGTCACTGGAGAATTGCCAAATAAAAGAACATAACATGTGACAAATCTGCGTGTGTCAAGAAAAGACGCTCAATCTACATCTGAAAACGTCTATAAAGTTAATTGATCTGTAGCTTTTAACTGAATTCCTTGATTAGTACAGTACCAGCTAGATAACAAAGAGTATGATGCAAGGCCTACAAATGAGGAGTTCGTGGAGCATGCATATATTGGCTTAAAATTTGTACAACATAAGATAAATCTGGACGAGTATTAGTAAGATAATTGAGTTTGCCAACTAAAGAACGATAAACATCTGGTTGCCTGATTTAATCACCATCATTATGAGATAAATTCAAATGAACCGGTAAAGGAGTCACAGTGTGCTGAGATTTATCAATACCAGATTCAATTAACAAATCCTCGGCAAATTCATGTTGGCAAAGAACAATGCCAGAATCACTTCGACTAACCTCAATGACCAAGAAACAGTGAAGTGCACCTATGTCTTTTATGCCAAACTTGTCATCTAAATGAGCTTTGAGCGCATGTATAGCCATTGTATCATCTCATGCGAGTATCATCTCCTGTGAGTATAACATCATTTACATAGACTGCAATAATATAAATAGCTGACCCATAATATTTGATGAAAAAATTATAATCATTCTTTGATTGTGAGAACCCTTGACAAAGTAACTCTTCAACCAATTTAGCATGTCACTCTCGTGAAGCTTGCTTAAGACCATATATTGATTTCCTAAGCAAACAAATATAATTGTTGGGATTAGGAAACCCATATGGAACTTGTATATACACATCTTCTTTCAAGGTGCCATGTAAAAATGCATTGTTGACATCAAGTTGATGCAAACCCCGCTTTTTATTTGCAGCCAAAGCTAAAAGAATCTGAACTGTATTCATCTTAACCACCGAAGAAAATGTTTCTTCAGAATTAATTCTATATTTTTGATTATATCCTTTAGCTATGAGACGAGCTTTACAATGTTCTAAAGAACCATCAGATTTCAACTTTACTTTGTAAACCCACTTTGAGCCAATTGGTTTCTTATTGGAAGGTAAAGGAACAAGATCCTGGGTGTGATTCAAGTGTAAGGCTTGAAGCTTAATATGCATTGATGATATCCAAATTGGATCAGTTGCAGCTTCTTCATAAGACAATGGTTTTTTGATTGTGCAAATATAAGAATTAGAAGGTGTTTTGACTAGATTACACCAATGTGAAATGGTCACATGACTAGTAGTTACAACATTGTATTTGTAAGAAGACAAATAAGAAGGAGGTCTATGCTCTCGAGTAAACTTGCGTACTGGACAAGGATTAGGAGATAAATTTGGAGAATTCAAAGTACTATCAGTACTAAGATCATGGAGTACTGAAAAACTATTAGAAAGTTCAACATAACTATGTGAGTCTGTATCAATAGGTGATAAGGATGGAGTATCATTTAATACAGATGTATGGAAATCAGAAATATAGAAGTCTTCTACCACACTGGGTTCAGAAACTGAAGGGAGATATATTTCAGCGGGAAACTTGGTATGTAAGGTGTGTGAAAGAAAAGGAAAATGTGTTTCATGAAAATTGATATCCTATGAAACAAAAACCACATCCTTTATGTAACACCCCCAGATCCGGGGTCGGGGATCCGGGTCGTCACGAGTTCCATTTCCCTTAATAACACCCAATCTTAATAATTACTCAACTACTCTGTACTGTGACCCCACAATAAACACACACACCACACGTTATAGTCTCAGAGATGAACATCCAAAAATAACCACAAGTCATTTTATTCCATAATTATCTGCCAATACACCTTAAAAGGTTTTCTGAATAAATTTACATTTCTTTGCCATTATTACAATTCATAAATATAAATAAATCTGGTCCATCAAAAGTTGAAAGCCTAGCCTATTGGTAGTTCCTACCTCAGCTACGGCGGCATCAATGCTTCTAGAAAACTGCGGAACGTCTCCTAATCGCTTGCGAATCGGGAGCTTGGTTCTGTTCATCTTTTCTATCTGTTGTTGTGTGATGAAAGAAGAAAGCAAGGGTGAGCAGCAAGCCCACCAAAATAATATGTATAATGATTAATAGTATATGAGTCTACTCATAATACTCATGAAAATCTTGGTCAAAAGAAATGAACCAAGTTTGATATCTTAATGCGATGAAGTCGCAAAATATTCAGTATATATACATATATACTTTTCAAAATAATGGAAGTCCTCTTCCATGCATAATATACACAAAGTCCCATTGTATAACTGTATAAAAAAATATCGTTGCAAGGTGATCTCATATATCTAACCTTGTCTCAACGTTTTTCTGAAAATCTTTGTCATTCATAAGACAATTATTAATTAGATATAAGTTTAAAAGATGAAGTTACCAAATACTTCGCTACACTTATATCATTCCCAAATACTACTTGAACTACCACCGTTCAAGTTATAATCAATTTCAAAAGTTCATCCCACTGATGAGACCACAAGATAAGACTTGAATAGATTCAATCTTTGAAATATTATTGAATGAAAAAGTTATGAGATACTTTATTTAGTCCCGATATATATATCCACATATATATATATCCCTTTAAACATTTCCTGGAATCTCTGTTATGCAAAGTATGAACAGAGTTTGAAACATCCAATGAATTTTGGAAAGGAAAAGAATTTTGGCATAAACCCGATATCTTGCTGATCAGGCAAAGATACCAATAAGTAACCTTTTCTACTGTAGATGGATGAATTCCTCACCGGTCATCACCCTGGCCGCATTAGGACCTCGCGCTAGACCGTACCCCGGCCCCTCACGCGTTGATGGACTGCCACCCAGCCACTTACACAATAATAGACCGTACCCCGGCCTGTCGCTTATGCCGACTCAATTAGATGGGCTTACTTCCCGAACGTTGGGCAAGTAATCAATTCATTTACCAAAACTGCAACCTCGTTGCGAATATAAAATACACCACAGAGCCGGATTCCCCAGGTTTTGAGCGAGTATTTAAATCCCCTTAAAAAGGAAGATCTTAAATATAAAAATGAGTTTTGGGATCCGCTCTGACTTTAAAAATCATTTTGAAGACTCGAAAACACTTTAAAGAGTGTTTGGAGTAAAGCTGATTTAATGAAGTAAATCAGTCCCCAGAATATTAGAAAATATCTGAATATTATTAATTAAATAATATTCCCATAAAGAATAATCTTTATAAAAAAATAATTGAAGTAGAAGTATTAAAATTTATACTTGAAACGAGTATTAAATAACCAAAGATATACTTATATGAAAGTATTATCTTTAATTGAATAATCGAAAATAAGTTTGATTATTTACACCTTATTCTTTAATAAAATAAAGAATATACCTCAGCAAATAATCGGAGTCATAGATCCTCAAATGAATATTCAAATAATATTCAATAAATAAAATACGCTGAGTCATAATACCTCGAATGAATATTATAAATAATATTCATTAAATAAAATAAAGGAGTCATACATCCTCAAATGAATATTCAAATAATATTCATTAAATAATATAAACTGAGTCATAAGCCCTCGAATGAATATTCAAATAATATTCAATAAATAATAAAAGGAGTCATACGCCTTCGAATAATATTCGAAATAATATTTAATAATAAAATAAAGTTTAAAGTTATCGAATAAACCTTATTCGATTAATAGTTTGGAAAACTATAACCATATATATATATAAATATATATATATATATATCCATATTCATATAAAATCTACTCGGGATCCTCGACTCCCGGTTTTAGAAAATATTTTCACCTTTGAGTCCCTATACTAAGGGTATATGCAAGATACCGCTATTCTCTAGCATAGGTATTATCAAATGAACCAACAGATATATATTTCAAGAATATGAAACAGGCATGCATATATACCATATCACATGCTACAATATATCGCATCAATTTGCTAATAACAATCATGCAATATCACAAGATAATGCATATACATATATTTTCATCACAACAACAGTATAACGGGTAGAAAACTTGCCTGAGCGACTGGGGGTTACGAATGGCTCGGGACGAGTCTGGTAACCTATAAACAACAAGTAAGTTGGAATTAAACCAAAGTCACCTGTAAATCTATACTTTAACTAACTTAGACTCTAACGCTTGTTTTGCGCTCACTGATTCGCTTAAGTCACTCGGGTACCCTCGGCTCCACCATTTTTAATAATTTAACCTTTACGAGTTTTAAAGCGATTCCTTCTCGAGTGACTTACCAATTGCCTAAAACACTTACCATAAATGTTTCATGCATTAATTAACCCTTTTTGGTCTTTAACCTACATTTCAAAGTAAGGCGAGGGGAAAAGTTTCGTTCGCGAAACGCCGTTACTTGAAACGGTCGTTTCTCCTAAACCGTAAATCGGAATCGAACGAACTACATATCAAAACGAAGCTCGTAACATGAGCTATCTAAACATGGCAGTGGTCACAATCTAGCAGGGGGTTCTCGGGTCCTAATGCTATACACAAAAACAGTCCAAAGAAAATCGGACGTTACGACGGCTATGTTTACGCGATTTCCAAATTTTAACCCATTCACAAACAACCCAAATCAACCTCAAATCCAACATACAACCAACCTCCATCCTTATCACATCATAACCACCCCAACCAATTCAATTTAATCTTTCATACTTATGCTTAAACTTAACTTTAATCATTCTTAAGTTCTTTTAAATCAAAACCACAATAATTACCATTCCATTCACTACCATACCAAATCTCAAACTCTAAATCATAACAACAAGATACAATATCAACCCACTACTCAAAATCATCCTATAATATATAGGAATCTAGGGTTAGGAGATGGTATACCTTCCTTGAAGTGGTGGGTGGAGCTAGGAAGCCTTAAGAAGCTTGGAGAAGTTTTAAGAAAGCTTGGATCTTCAAGAAAACAAGACAAACTTCAAGTTAAAAATCTTGAAAACACTATTCATTGTCTTCTTCATTGATTAAATGAAGAAGTTTGAGAAAGAATTAATGGCTTAAACTCATGATATAGCCATAACTAAGCATGAAGATGATTAGGGAATTTTCTTACCAATTTAGGAAGCTTTGATCTTTGATTTTGAAAAATCTATGCCTTGAAAATGCTAAAAAGCCGAGAGCAAGATGAACTCATGCCTTGGTTGTTTTTGATTTTTTGATGAAATGATTTTGCTAGCTTGGTTGGCTTGGTTTTTTTTTGTATTTGATTTAGCAAATTACTACCTTGCCCTTGAATTTGTGTGGTTCTTATTCAACCACACCTCCTTCCTTCCCATGTCATGCTTACCTCATCCTCATGATGTCATCCTTCCTTCCTTGTCTTCTTTCTATTGGTTGGATGACATCATTCCCATTAATCCCTTTGATTAACTTCCTAATCGTTTGCCTAATGACCGCTGATCTGTTATACGGTTCGCTTAACTTTCGTTCTCGTTTATCGTTTGAAGGATCATACCCGGGATCTTATTACTTAGGTTCCCTTAACCTTTCTCAATACATTATATTCCTTTTTATGATCCTTTATTATAATCCTTTAATTTAAATCCTTTTTATCCTGTTACCTTATACTCAATTCTCTCCGTATCTTGTGGATTTCCGGGAAAAATCAAAGTGTTCGGAATTGGATTCTGACGATCTTTACATACACTTATATTCCATATAAAGTACTAATAAAATCTCAGAATATCCATATGAGAACCCCTACATAGTGTGGCATGAAAAGTTTTCTCGTTCAGCAAAAACACTATTCATAAGGGTTTCAAAATTTCTCAAAAATTGGGGTTATTACAGTCTCCCCTCCTTAAAAGGATTCCGTCCCGGAATCAGATAGAAAATGAATAGGGATACTTTCTTAGCATTACACTTTCTAACTCTCAAGTAAATTTTCCCACATTGTGGTTCTTCCATCAAACTCTGAATAGTTTGATAACCCTTCTCCAAAGCACTTGTTCCCTTTTCACTCAACAACCCTTCCTGGTTGCTTCATATAGGTTACGTCGGGTTGCATATCTATGCGCTCATGTGCCCCTATTTATCTGGCATCTGAATTACACTTCCTTAACACTGATACGTGGAACACGTTACGACCTGCTACATGTTCGGGGTTAGGGCTAGCTCATATGCTAACTTCCCAAACGTCTTAACATATCCAAGGGTCCAACAAATTGTAGACTTAGCTTTCCTTTCTTTCCGAACCTCATCAATCCTTTCTAAGGGATACCTATAACATTACTAGGTCCCCTATTTCATACTCTTTATCCTTTCGTGTGAAATCAACATACTTATCATGTCCATCTTGGGCTACTACCAGCCGTCCTCTGATTAGATCTATCATATCCTTGGTCCTTTGGACTACTGCGGGTCCGAGCATCTTGCGCTCTACAACTTCATCCTAACATAAGGGAGATCGACATTGTCTTCCCTCAAGGATTTCATAAGGCGATATCTCAATACTGACATATGATCTATTGTCGTAAGAAAACTCAATCCGTGCTAAGTGATCATTCTAATTTCTTTCAAGTCTATTGCACAGACTCTCATTATAGCTTTTAACATTAAAGCTTTTGCTTCTCAATACCCATTCTTTTCCAGTTCGTAATCGTTATCACCTTCCGTTCCTAATATTATACTGGTTATACTTTTGCTCGTTAGCGTTCTATAACCTTTTAATAACCACGTCAACCTTAGTATCACGAATGTGTTCCCATTCCGCATACTACCACCACTTTATTACTCCTTTTTCAGTTGTTTCTATTTTCCGGAATTTGATCAATCAAATAGAAGTAAAGGAATTTGTTGAGAGATCACTATGATCACGAACACTTGTCCTATTGCATAGTTAGTACAGAAGGTGGCCAGCCTTTAGTACTTGACAAGCAATTAAACAATAGTTGGTATCCTACTCGGCTTCTATCACATAGATAGATAGTCATTCGGCAATACCTCCCCTTCTGGAAGGGTTGTTCTTCTCAGATTACATGAAATGAAAAGAAGAGAAAAGAACGAACTGAAGAGAATTGTATATATAAAAAAAAATATACTGCCACAAAATATCTGGCTTGGCATCTACCTCTGAACTATAGAGGTTTGTCATAGGAGAACAAAACATAAACATATTTATATCAGCATCAAGTATTATAACATCGTATTTCCCATGCCTAAATATTTCTATTCCGTTCATCATTCTATGGACCCATGCTCTTCCTCGAGCTTATACACAATCACCTTTGAAACTCCCTCGACATCGAAAATCGAATCTGGGATATCATTCTATACATCATCGTTACTAGGATTCTATGCTTGCACCGCAACCTTCCTCGTATAATAATACGACTCTCTATTGATAAGAAAGAATAAATATTCACTAGGTAGATACTCTACTTAATTAGTCTATCAATGATAACTTATACACTACCACGACCCGATTAGTGGTACTCAATCTCAACACCCATTCCAATACAACTCTCACGGTTGTAATCAGCTCACTACTCGCAGAATCATTGCTGCCTTACTATGGTCCACCACTGACCTACTGTCGTCATTCACGTTCCATGAAATCTTAATATCTAACCATACGAAGTCCATACATGTCGTATCAAATCCTTCTAAGGAGGTAACATAATCACCATTCACGATTCATGAAGAACACTCCTGATTCTGACATACATACATGACATGAAGCAGATAAAATTGCAGAAGAGTTTCGCTCAAAGCAACGATAGCAGGTTAATACCATTCTTAATCATATGCCTTCAATAGAAGACTTAACTCAAAGGTTTGTTTGGTCCTTTTTGGAATATGGTCCTGGCTTATTCTCAAGATAGTATCTTCTGAGATAGATAGCCCGCTCATGGCGATTACACGAATTAAACCTTTACCAACTACTATTACGGCTGGGTATTGCACAGTCATCAGAAGGAATGTCAATCTTCCAAACCATAATACAACCTTCAGCTTTTAACCATCATCACTGTATCCTTTGGCACAAGCGCCTACAATTATCCTTTTACCGTTAAAGTGTCGGCCACCTCTTTGGCCTTTCCTGATAGTAATAGTTCCTTACAGTCAATGTCATTTTAACCACCTCCAAATAAATTTTCTACCTTATTTCAATCACAGCTTATGTGAAAATGCTTTTCTTTAATATCTGATGAGTAAATAAAAAAAATATCACCATTTTTCCATAAGTTATTGCCTCAATCTTTAGAGGCTAATCACTGTCAAGACTGACTCTTAATCATACTTAGAACATCTTTTATCTTAAGTCCTAATTGCCCTGAACAGTTTCGACCATTACTGGTTCGATCCATACTTTCTCGTGGTTTAACACGTGCCCCACTTGGCATCATTATAATTACGTCATATTTCCTTTATCAACATTTCTATTCTTGAGAATTTTGAATATTACCTTTCTCCTTGTAAAACCTCTAAGGTTATCCTTCAATCGTTCCTCCTGTATTCCCTAGATACAGGGCATATCAAAATACCATTTACTAATACTAGAACCATTGTCTATATACTTCTGAAAAATTTCTCCACTGATTCTTAAAGGTTGTTGCTACCTTAACCCTTTCCCAATCATACTGTCAAAACTCATACTGTCCCTATTAAGGGTGAAATGCAAACCTTTATGCATTCCCCTAGGATTCATTTTAAGTTACCGATGTTCTAGCCTTAATTCCACCTTTAAAAGGTACCTGCATCCATCCATGGATAAATCAAGTCATATATCCTTGACAGATTATCTTATTCATCATTCCCACCTCGATAGTCGATACCTAATTTCATAATAACATCCTTATTCAAATTGAGGTCAATCCATATGGCCTCCAAAAGATAACAATGGTCATCCGCTTTTCTTGCCTAATTTGGTAACGATAACAAGGATGTTCTGGAGGATATTGGTCGTGTTCAACGTGAACTTCTTCTTAATAATTCCTTATTTACTTTTGTTGTTTATCTCAACAGTCACCTCGATGTTGGGATATCTTTCATATCTGGCGTCTCCCTTTCTGGGTATCATGCCACCGGTCTTACACTTCACCTTCTTGAAGGTCACTTCCTTCATCCAATTTTCTTAATTTCTTACTTTCTTGTCTCCTCAGTCTATCCGCGTCTCCTTATTTATCCTTCGAATTATCTCAAGGTTTCCTCGAATCTTCCCAACTTACGGGGGATAAAATATATGTATCTCTTATGCCCTCAACCATCAATTTTAACTCATGGTGAATCACCCTCATCCTGACGATTACATACTCTTCTATTTCTATTTCTACGAGTCTTTAGGGTTTCCTCATACCCAACTCCCTTATCATTCCTCAAACTCTATTGCCGTTATATTCCTTTCTCTTATCATTATTTCATGAACCAACACAACATAAGCATTGATTCCAAACATTCCGTCATTCTGGATTCGTGTCTTCAGAACGAATCTTGACAACTTTTACAACTTAAATTCACAATTCATCATACTCGTCTGCCTTTGTTCTGGCTCTAAAGCTTTTGCTCTATCTCTATAACCTTGGGAAGTACTTTCCTGAAAACAATTGACTGAACTTAAATCAGTTTATTATAATCTCTTGCTCCGTGCCTTCCTTGGTCTTTCACCAGCGGGTGGTCTCTCTCTTAGGAGGGTAAGTGATAAAAATAGTCTTTTGTGATTCGTCAATCATTTAGAATCTCAAATAATTCCTATATTTCCTTTAGCCAGGCTCTTGCCTCGACTGGGTCAACCTGTTCCTTGGAACTCTGAGAGCTTAGCGACTTAAAGGTCCTGAAAGAATTTCTCACCGCATTATTTCCTCAGGGTGGTGGTTGGGGATAATAGTCTAAGTCCTTTTTAGACAGGTCCATGAATTGCCGTATAGGAGTGCCGTCTCGGGTCTCCTTTCCTTACTCGACTTCTGCTTTTGCTCTTTTTTTTTTGTCTAAATATTTCTTCCTACTCCCCATAATTGGGGTCATCTTTTAATTTAAAATCTTAATTTTCCACTTTATTATTTTCCGGGTTCTTTATATCTTAATTGCGACCTCCCTGATTATCACGTTCAAGGTTTGCCCTTAATCTTATTCCTTGTGGGGGCATATTACTTGGAAAATTTTGAGAATCTCCGGATATTTGTCTTACTTACTTTGCTTAAGTCTTCCCCTCGTTTAGTCCTTGCACGATTGCAAATTATGAATTCTTAAGTTCGATAAACTTCATGTCACTCTCTTAAGTGTTAATAGAGCAATTAACAATGTGATTTATCACAATCAAACTGATCTGAACTGAAATTAACGAATATATACATAACCATTTGTTCGAGGGTACAACAACTGAACATATTAAAGAGGATTACATCATATGAACTTATCGTTCCTATCCCAAAAGTACTACCATAGATAGTCATCTCGTCATTAAAACTAATCATTCATAACTTAGGCTAATCATCCAAAAGCGGTGCTACATGAGACCCTTGTTTGATTGCTCTGGCTCTGCACACTACCATGGATTAAGAGGTGCGAGCACGCACAACATCCCTAACCTGCTCCATCACAGAGGTGATGAGGTCTAAGATGGTCGCAAGTAGAGCTGGATCAACCTGACCCTCAAGATGGCCTCTAGCTGTAACACGGGTGGTAGTCTCAATCCTTTCCATGCTATACGCTAATCCTGCCGGAAGTATCCCACCCTCAATCCTTGGTGTAGTAAGTCGATCCAACAGATCACTCCTAACATTTCGGGCCTCTGACAGGCCACCCAAAGTCATATGATAATCAGCGATAAGAGAAGCCTGAGTGGTAGCATCTAGCAGTCCATGGGGGGCAGGTGGTGCAGACCCAGGAGATCCAAATGGATAACCAAGCACGGTATCAGGTGACAATGGTGCAGGGGATAAAGGTGGCATTTCCTCAGTATGTGCTGGGCTCTGTACAGGGGAGGGAACAGGAATTGGTGGAACCTCATGGATGTCTACAGGAGCCTCTGGAAGAGGGTCTGATACTGGTATAATTGGGGTCGTGGAAGGCCCCACTTCTTCTGCCCTCATTAACCTTTGTGCCCTTGGTAACTCTTCATTCTCTAGGGCCACCCTCGCGGCCATTCTAGCTCTGGTAGTCGCCCTGACTACGGTCATCTGTTCCTCAACGGTCCTCTCTTCATTCTCATCAGGATCCTCCATGAGATCCTCCTCAGCCACAATCCTTTCCGGAATAACATCCTCAACCGCAGCATTCTCTATCTGAACCTCATCCGGTCCCTCATTAGGGTACTCCATCGGATTCACAATTTGATCTCCAACTTGTAATAAAACATCCTCATGCTGATGCTCCTGAACCTCAAGGTTTGGTGCCCCGCTGCCCTATACGAGAACAAACTATGTTACTATCACGATACCTATAAGGGTTCCCATAAGGGTTTTAACTGTCAGTGCTACGTTAGGTAGCCCGACTATGAACTTGGCAAGAGTTCTTATTATCTTAGTGAACTTATTATCTTAGCGTCCCATCATCTCTGAGGTTTATAACGCTTAGCTCTGATACCATTTCTGTAACACCCCCAGATCCGGGGTCGGGGATCCGGGTCGTCACGAGTTCCATTTCCCTTAATAACACCCAATCTTAATAATTACTCAACTACTCTGTACTGTGACCCCACAATAAACACACACACCACACGTTATAGTCTTAGAGATGAACATCCAAAAATAACCACAAGTCATTTTATTCCATAATTATCTGCCAATACACCTTAAAAGGTTTTCTGAATAAATTTACATTTCTTTGCCATTATTACAATTCATAAATATAAATAAATCTGGTCCATCAAAAGTTGAAAGCCTAGCCTATTGGTAGTTCCTACCTCAGCTACGGCGGCATCAATGCTTCTAGAAAACTGCGGAACGTCTCCTAATCGCTTGCGAATCGGGAGCTTGGTTCTGTTCATCTTTTCTATCTGTTGTTGTGTGATGAAAGAAGAAAGCAAGGGTGAGCAGCAAGCCCACCAAAATAATATGTATAATGATTAATAGTATATGAGTCTACTCATAATACTCATGAAAATCTTGGTCAAAAGAAATGAACCAAGTTTGATATCTTAATGCGATGAAGTCGCAAAATATTCAGTATATATACATATATACTTTTCAAAATAATGGAAGTCCTCTTCCATGCATAATATACACAAAGTCCCATTGTATAACTGTATAAAAAAATATCGTTGCAAGGTGATCTCATATATCTAACCTTGTCTCAACGTTTTTCTGAAAATCTTTGTCATTCATAAGACAATTATTAATTAGATATAAGTTTAAAAGATGAAGTTACCAAATACTTCGCTACACTTATATCATTCCCAAATACTACTTGAACTACCACCGTTCAAGTTATAATCAATTTCAAAAGTTCATCCCACTGATGAGACCACAAGATAAGACTTGAATAGATTCAATCTTTGAAATATTATTGAATGAAAAAGTTATGAGATACTTTATTTAGTCCCGATATATATATATCCACATATATATATCCCTTTAAACATTTCCTGGAATCTCTGTTATGCAAAGTATGAACAGAGTTTGAAACATCCAATGAATTTTGGAAAGGAAAAGAATTTTGGCATAAACCCGATATCTTGCTGATCAGGCAAAGATACCAATAAGTAACCTTTTCTACTGTAGATGGATGAATTCCTCACCGGTCATCACCCTGGCCGCATTAGGACCTCGCGCTAGACCGTACCCCGACCCCTCACGCGTTGATGGACTGCCACCCAGCCACTTACACAATAATAGACCGTACCCCGGCCTGTCGCTTATGCCGACTCAATTAGATGGGCTTACTTCCCGAACGTTGGGCAAGTAATCAATTCATTTACCAAAACTGCAACCTCGTTGCGAATATAAAATACACCACAGAGCCGGATTCCCCAGGTTTTGAGCGAGTATTTAAATCCCCTTAAAAAGGAAGATCTTAAATATAAAAATGAGTTTTGGGATCCGCTCTGACTTTAAAAATCATTTTGAAGACTCGAAAACACTTTAAAGAGTGTTTGGAGTAAAGCTGATTTAATGAAGTAAATCAGTCCCCAGAATATTAGAAAATATCTGAATATTATTAATTAAATAATATTCCCATAAAGAATAATCTTTATAAAAAAATAATTGAAGTAGAAGTATTAAAATTTATACTTGAAACGAGTATTAAATAACCAAAGATATACTTATATGAAAGTATTATCTTTAATTGAATAATCGAAAATAAGTTTGATTATTTACACCTTATTCTTTAATAAAATAAAGAATATACCTCAGCAAATAATCGGAGTCATAGATCCTCAAATGAATATTCAAATAATATTCAATAAATAAAATACGCTGAGTCATAATACCTCGAATGAATATTATAAATAATATTCATTAAATAAAATAAAGGAGTCATACATCCTCAAATGAATATTCAAATAATATTCATTAAATAATATAAACTGAGTCATAAGCCCTCGAATGAATATTCAAATAATATTCAATAAATAATAAAAGGAGTCATACGCCTTCGAATAATATTCGAAATAATATTTAATAATAAAATAAAGTTTAAAGTTATCGAATAAACCTTATTCGATTAATAGTTTGGAAAACTATAACCATATATATATAAATATATATATATATATATCCATATCCATATAAAATCTACTCGGGATCCTCGACTCCCGGTTTTAGAAAATATTTTCACCTTTGAGTCCCTATACTAAGGGTATATGCAAGATACCGCTATTCTCTAGCATAGGTATTATCAAATGAACCAACAGATATATATTTCAAGAATATGAAACAGGCATGCATATATACCATATCACATGCTACAATATATCGCATCAATTTTCTAATAACAATCATGCAATATCACAAGATAATGCATATACATATATTTTCATCACAACAACAGTATAACGGGTAGAAAACTTGCCTGAGCGACTGGGGGTTACGAATGGCTCGGGATGAGTCTGGTAACCTATAAACAACAAGTAAGTTGGAATTAAACCAAAGTCACCTGTAAATCTATACTTTAACTAACTTAGACTCTAACGCTTGTTTTGCGCTCACTGATTCGCTTAAGTCACTCGGGTACCCTCGGCTCCACCATTTTTAATAATTTAACCTTTACGAGTTTTAAAGCGATTCCTTCTCGAGTGACTTACCAATTGCCTAAAACACTTACCATAAATGTTTCATGCATTAATTAACCCTTTTTGGTCTTTAACCTACATTTCAAAGTAAGGCGAGGGGAAAAGTTTCGTTCGCGAAACGCCGTTACTTGAAACGGTCGTTTCTCCTAAACCGTAAATCGGAATCGAACGAACTACATATCAAAACGAAGCTCGTAACATGAGCTATCTAAACATGGCAGTGGTCACAATCTAGCAGGGGGTTCTCGGGTCCTAATGCTATACACAAAAACAGTCCAAAGAAAATCGGACGTTACGACGGCTATGTTTACGCGATTTCCAAATTTTAACCCATTCACAAACAACCCAAATCAACCTCAAATCCAACATACAACCAACCTCCATCCTTATCACATCATAACCACCCCAACCAATTCAATTTAATCTTTCATACTTATGCTTAAACTTAACTTTAATCATTCTTAAGTTCTTTTAAATCAAAACCACAATAATTACCATTCCATTCACTACCATACCAAATCTCAAACTCTAAATCATAACAACAAGATACAATATCAACCCACTACTCAAAATCATCCTATAATATATAGGAATCTAGGGTTAGGAGATGGTATACCTTCCTTGAAGTGGTGGGTGGAGCTAGGAAGCCTTAAGAAGCTTGGAGAAGTTTTAAGAAAGCTTGGATCTTCAAGAAAACAAGACAAACTTCAAGTTAAAAATCTTGAAAACACTATTCATTGTCTTCTTCATTGATTAAATGAAGAAGTTTGAGAAAGAATTAATGGCTTAAACTCATGATATAGCCATAACTAAGCATGAAGATGATTAGGGAATTTTCTTACCAATTTAGGAAGCTTTGATCTTTGATTTTGAAAAATCTATGCCTTGAAAATGCTAAAAAGCCGAGAGCAAGATGAACTCATGCCTTGGTTGTTTTTGATTTTTTGATGAAATGATTTTGCTAGCTTGGTTGGCTTGGTTTTTTTTTTGTATTTGATTTAGCAAATTACTACCTTGCCCTTGAATTTGTGTGGTTCTTATTCAACCACACCTCCTTCCTTCCCATGTCATGCTTACCTCATCCTCATGATGTCATCCTTCCTTCCTTGTCTTCTTTCTATTGGTTGGATGACATCATTCCCATTAATCCCTTTGATTAACTTCCTAATCGTTTGCCTAATGACCGCTGATCTGTTATACGGTTCGCTTAACTTTCGTTCTCGTTTATCGTTTGAAGGATCATACCCGGGATCTTATTACTTAGGTTCCCTTAACCTTTTTCAATACATTATATTCCTTTTTATGATCCTTTATTATAATCCTTTAATTTAAATCATTTTTATCCTGTTACCTTATACTCAATTCTCTCCGTATCTTGTGGATTTCCGGAAAAAATCAAAGTGTTCGGAATTGGATTCTGACGATCTTTACATACACTTATATTCCATATAAAGTACTAATAAAATCTCAGAATATCCATATCAGAACCCCTACATAGTGTGACATGAAAAGTTTTCTCGTTCAGCAAAAACACTATTCATAAGGGTTTCAAAATTTCTCAAAAATTGGGGTTATTACACTTTACAATATCTAATACCTTATACCTTTTTTGTGAAATTGAGTATCCAAGAAAAGCACAAGGTACAACACGTGGATCAAACTAGTTCTATGTGCAGTAACACTAGAGACAAAGCATAAGCTACCAAATACTATGAACTGAGAAAAATTTGGCGCTTCTTTACTAATTCTAAACTATGGAGTATCATTCTTAATACTTTGCAGAGGAATTCTATAAAGAATATAATAGCACACAGAATATTTTCACTCCAGTATTTATCAGGAGTTTTAGATTAGAAAAATAATGCACGAGAAGTTTGAAGTAAATGTCCATGCTTACGCTATACAACACCATTTTGTTGTGGAGTGTATCTGCAACTAGTTTGGTGAAAAATACCTTGTTGCAAAAATAATTCCTTCAAAATTCTCTGGAAAAGTTCTGGTGTATTATCCGATCTTATTTTGATTACTTTGGACTTGTACTGAGTTACAACATGAGCAAAGAAATCCTGTAGAATTTTCACACAATCTGTTTTATTTTTCATCATATGCACCCAACTAAATCGATTGTAATAATCCACTATAGTCAAGAACTGATTACAACCAGTATATGATTTGACCTTATAATCCCCCATACATCAATATGAATGAGTTTCAAAGTAGCTACAGTTTTAATCTCACTATGAGAAAAGAAATTTCTTAATTGTCTATCTAATGGACATTTTTGACAAATAAGCTGTGAGGAAGCATCTTGTAAGCTTGACAATACTGGTATAAATCTCAATTTGTTAAAAGGTACATGTCATAGTCTCAAATGCCAAACACTGATATAATCTTTGTAGCTAAGAAGTCCTGACTTAAAGTACATCTCTACATTAGCTCCAGTAACTCCTAATGTACTTTATAATCCACCTTGAAACTTATCAAGAAGAATTGATTCTCTTTCTGCAAAGGGTCCTGTAAAACACATTCCTGACCATTAAAAACCACTGATCTTTTCATATCATTGCCAATCCTTTATATAGAAACCAAATTAAATTGGAACTGAGGAATATGCAACACATCATGAAAAAATAAATCTTCATGTACCTTTACAGATCCTATGTGTGCAATAGGTAGTTGTCTCCTATTAGGCACTGTTATATATTTATTAACTCATCTAACAGACTTATAAGTTTGGAAAAGACTTAGATTTGAACAGATGTGATCAGAAACACCACTATCAATTAACCAAGCAGTCTGTCCTACCTTTTTAGTGAATAGAGAAAGCTTACCAGCTAGTAAAGCATGCTCTGAGTGGTCATGTGAAACAGATGCACTGGGATTAGGCTGCTTAGACAATAACTCTTGCAGTCACTGATATTGTGCCACATAGATAGTGTCCGAGCCATCATTAGAGTTATTAGTTGATCCAATATTTCCAGAAGTTGTTGTAGGAGCCACTTTCTTTTCTCTGGAATTCTTGAAATTAGGAGGATAGCCATAGAGTTTGAAACACCTATCCACATAATGACCTGCAATTTTTCAATTAGAACAGTAATAACTTCCTCTTTTTTGCAGTCCTTGATTTTAAGTTTCTCTTGCCATTATTCACAAAGCTCTATTTCTAATAGTTATGGAACTTATTGGAAAAAATTCCTTTTATTGTCCACCATCAATGCCAGTGACTCATTCTGAGAAGTAATTTGAGACAGTTCTTGATGTCTCACTTCCCGGGAAAAAATTTGAAATACATTAGTGTAAAGCATAACGTTGCGTAGTATGTAACTGATGAAATATAACTCAACATGAAACAGAAACAGATAAATAATATTAACTGTGAAGCACAGGTATCCTGAAGATAAAGAATGGATAAATACAAAGAAATAAAAGATCGAATTAATGTTCTAAGTCCGTAACCATGTCATAGAAAGAAGTTCATTAATATGTTCAAGCCTCCGTGAAGAATAAAATGTCAAAGGACTTCTAGTGACAATGAAATGTATTGATTTGAAGTATTAAAGATCAAGGGTTTCAGTAATTGAAGCAATGAATGACCAACAGGCTGTATCAGTTCAGAATGGTAAAAAGAATTGAGTGAATCCAATTCAGTGCGAGTCGTTTTTGAATCAGACCAATGCACCAAGCATCAGTACATTAGAAAATGAGTAATTTAATTTAAACAGAAAAAATCAGGCTAATATAGTCAAGTGTAAATCAGAAAAGGGAAAAAATTAAGTTTTATTTGAAAAGCTCAGAAAATATTCTAAGTGTGGAAAACTACCCACACTTGGCGCAACTAGAAGAAAATTCTAAGTCAGCAAAGAGTGTTTTCCCTTTAGGCACAAGTGGAGCTTCCATAGTCCCTTGTAGGCGCAACTTAAAAGAAAAACTAAAGAAAAATGCATATTAAAAGCTAAGTGGCGCGTGTTCCTAAAAGCCTTGTAGACGCAACTAGGGATAAATTCTAAGGCAAAACTCTTCTATGAAGCTAATAGGTGCAACTAGTGTGTCCAAGATCTCCTGTATGCGTAGGTGGAATTATTTCTAAGGAAAAGCTACACACTCTAGTCGTTACTTGTAACTTGGTGAATTCATTGAACTCAGAAACAATAAATTTTGCACTTGGCTGAAAATAAGATGAATTGAAGACTACACACACGAGAAGCAGAATGATTTAATTCATTCAGTTATCTTCTTCAGCTCTCAACTGTATTTTTACGAAGCACCATCGAAGGTAAAATTTATTAAGCTTGTAAAGATACGGTTATGCTGTTGAAATTATTGTAGCTAATCATTTAATTGATTAGAGTGTAGCAACCTCAAGGTTTATATTAATAAAATAATATATTCCTTGAATTATTTTTGTGTATATTTTGATTCCATATATTTAACGAGGAATTTGAAATGAATCAAAAAAGATTGTAGGTATCGTATTCAACCCCATTCTACGATACTTTGGGACTAACAATTGGTATCAGAGCTTGTTGATTGACATACAAATCAAGATCAGAGAAAAAACCAAATCAAACAAGTTCTTGAAATCTTGAAATTTTTAAATTTTCAAAAATTTTCAATCTTGAAATTTTTGAATCTTAAATGATTTTATTCCGCCAAGATGATGAGCAACCAAAGAATTGGAAGTATCAAGGTTCCTCCATTTGATCAAGAAAATTACAACCTATGGAAGATGATGTTCATTAAAGCTTCGAATCCATTATATATTGGGATATTACTGAATGGTCCCTATGTTCCAATGGAAGTGGTTGATGAATCATGTACATCAACCAGTGTAAGAATTCTTTCTACATCTACTCCCAGGGATCCGTCCAAATATACGGAGATCAACAAGGAGTTGATAAATCTGAACATAAGCGTTCAACTCATAATAGTGGAATCGACCGACAAAGATGTGAGTCATCAAATCTTAGGAGGTAATAGTGCAAAGGAAATATGGAAAACTTTTGAGTTGTTAATGGAAGGTACTGCTGAAGTTAAAGAAATCAGAATGGATATCCTGATGACTCAATATGAAGCATTTAAACTACAACCCGGAGAAATATTATATTCTTTTTTTGAAATATATGCAAGACTGCTGAGCAAACTGAAATTACAAGGGAAAGTTTACCCGATACATGAGTCTAACAAGAAGTTTATGCTGACTCTACCAGTTCACTTGGAATAGAAGAACACATCCATCAGAGAAAGACTTGACTTTATCACTATGCCCATGAATGTGATTTATGGAAAATTGAGAACCCATGAATTGGAACAAGAGCAGAGTGTTATAATCTATGGCCCTGGCTCTGTTGACATCAAGAGTATGGCACTTGCAAAAACCACTGCACTTGTTGCTCGTGAACCTGAAACTTCGGAAGTCAAGGTTACACCCTCCTCGATAATCAAGGAAATTGTTTGATAGGCCTTAAGTCAACTATAGAGGGGGTGAATACAGTTTAAACAATTAAATCAAATTAAAGAACTCAACAGAATAAATAATTTTATATTAATGAATAAAAATTGATTACAATACTTCTCAAAGGATAAATAGATATCCTTGAGAGCTGCTAGGTTATATGAATGATATATCAATCTCGAACACCAATAGTGTTATACTGCACAGCTACACAATCAATCTAGAAGATAAGTTAAAATTGAATAAGGAATCATAATACATATCCATCTATTGATTGCTACAATAAGTAAAGTTCTAGACCGATATATCTCTGCAAATATATCCTCTTGTCATATCTCCCGATTTTCAGCTTGACAAATATTGATATGAATAAATATTGATGACAAGTACTGATCAGCAAATATGGATGATAAATGCCGATGACCTCATCTTTGTGAAACTCTAATATCAACTGCTGATGACAAACTCTGAATGCCAAATACCGATATCATCAATTACATCTAACAATCTCCCCCAACTTGTGCATTATGTGAATAAATACAAGTTTCTAATTGATAATGTCAAAACTATCTAAATACATAAATACTAACAAATGTACAATCTTAATATCAGTGTTTATAACCTTATCTTCAGTCTTCAACCTTGGAAAATCCAGTAGCATCATCAAAGAATTTCTTGATTAGATTTTCTTCAAGAACATTGAAATACATCTCCATTCTCTGCTTGATATCCTTGAGCTCTTTTGTATATTCATCATTCTGATAGATAGCATCTCTGAGGTCATGCATATTTGATTGCCAAGTGATAAATCATCCAGATTCAGAAATCCATTTTCTTGCCATTTGGATTAAAAGTAAGAACTTTTATACCAATATATATATAGTCACTCTGGCTCCTTATTTAGGCATATCAACAGTATTTTCATTTCCATCAATGTACTTTAGAATATATTTTGATTTGTAAGTCATTCCTCTTTACTTCCTAAATACAAGTCTTTCAAATAAGCAGCCCACCTTGCAGTTGTAGAGTTGATTACCTGTAGTAATGTTGTGACATATTCCAACTCCTCCCATGGTTTTTCTATCATTTGCTCTTATGAGATCTTCAACCTTTTCCCTGACTCAAAAAAATACAGCATCTTTTCTTTTGGCTTATTTGTATCATACAAATCAGGCATTATCTGAACTGAAAGAATCTTCTGTAGATCTTCAAACTTCACATTTTCACCTATCCTTGTCAGATTCCCAGGACCCCTTAGAAGTAAAGCATTTCCTGTGAAGTTATCAGCATTTGGAAGTCCCAAGCCACCTCTTCTTCCATCCATTCTAGCTTGTGAATTACCACTATAGATTTTGTTAATGGTCTCAAAAGAATCTCTCTTTGGTATAGGTGTCTTACTTCCCCATAACAGTTTTTTCTTTTCTTCAAAGGTTAATTCTTGTTTATCATAGTTAAAGCCTTCTGAATCAAAGTTTGAGTCTCCTTCAAGAATAGTATGATCAACTTTTGTTCCTTGAGCACTACTGTCAACAACATAAGTAGTATCAGAGGTTATGACTGGTTGAACTTCATTATTTATTTCTTCAACTTGAGCAATGTTAGTGGTTGGAGTGATTTGTAGTTTCTCAGCCCAATCAGATCCAGGAATCACCTTTCTTTTCTTGTGAACCTGATTAACTTCTTCTTCAAACACTTTTTTTCATCAGCATCATCATGAGCTTGGCTTATTGAATAGAATGGATCTATCAGTATTTGAGTTTTAATAGATGTCGATTTTTCCTTGGACATTGATTTTAACTTTTCACCAACCTTCTCTTTCCCCTTATACCTCCTATCATCATTTAAAATGGCTTGAGACCTTAGAACAAGTCTTTCAGCTTCAGTTTGGTTGATTTCTTTGATCACTACTCCTTGATTATTCTCTGTCCAGGAATATCATCATATAGCGAGACAACATCAGTTTTTACTGGTCTCAAATATTTGAATTCATCTTTCATTAACCTCAGTTGCTCAAGATTAACTCCGAGATTTTCTCTTTCAAAAATCCTTCGACTCACCTCAGAATCATAAGCTGTTATTTTAGGATCCTTATAGAAAAGAGTTGTCTTCCTTCCTTTAAATTTCAAAGTTTATCAAAACTGACTTGCCTCAGCACCAGCTTCTATCTTTAGAATACACTCTTCATCAACATTTGTGACTGTCAGAGTTTGCTTTGTAGTCACAGTCAGTTCTTTTGTAGCTCTTGTAGATTTCTTCCTTCTTCCATCTGCACTACTTTTTCCTTCTTCACTTCTTCTTTGGATAATGGACTTAGAAGTAGAACTAGATCCAATGGTGTCTCCACCCTTGTACTTCCCAAGTGACTTTCCACCTTTACTCCCCCAATCTGGAGCATCATCTTTTTCATCAGCTTTTAGATGGAGTTGTTTGCATTTAGATTTTGAAATTATCTTCCCATTTTTGGCATCATCACCAAGCAGAAGAGAGACAATCATCTCCATAGATTTTTGGATCTCATCCAATTGCCCAGACATCTTTTTTTGAGTGGCTTCAAGCCTAGCCTGATTGGCTTCAAGTTTGTCATATCTGGAAATGACGAGCTTCAGCTATTTTTGTAGATCATACTCAGATTTGAATTTAACTTCATGGAAAGCATCCTTACAAGCATCCAAATAAATTTGAGCCTTAGCATGTGTAGATTGTACATACTTGATCATGATTGTAGAAGCTTTTAGATGTGCAAGCAAAGATGGATTCTTGATTTGTTGCTCAGCTGTCTCAAGGTGCCTTGAAGCATTATAAAGAGTCATATAGATAAGTGTGATCATTCCACTTAGAATTCCATTTCTCAACTTCATAAGCTTTAGTGACTTCAGCTACCCTGACATTGATTAACTTTTGTCTTTCTTTTCAGGAATATCCTCAGGAAATATGATTTCATCCAAATCTTCATCAGGATCTAGATCAACGTCGATCTTGGAGAAATCAACATCATTTTCATCATCAAAATTACTATCATAACTTGAATCATCATCAACTGGTTCCTTTAACTTCTGTGCTACTTCATCTTCAATATCAGAGTTTAAGATTGAGTCAGGAAATGGAGCAGTATGTGACCCAGCTGATTCAGAAACCATCATACCATCAGCATTTAGCTCTGCATCTTCAAGAATAGTGGTCATATGAATTGGAGCATCTTCAGGAACTGTAGGTTCATCATGAGTGGAATGTTCTGCAACTTGATCAAGACCAAGAACTAGGTGTGCACTAGTAGGTGGATGAGAAATTTGAGTGGAATACAAGAAAGTATCAATACTTAGACCTGCAGAAAAATTATCAGCACTTTGTGCATCAGAGTTTGACTTAGAGTCTACAGGCTGGAATCGACAACTATTTTTTTAGGACTCCGAGCACCTGCAAAATGAAACAAAGAACCCGTTAAATCTCTATTTTCTTTTAAAGTAGTCTCACTACTTCTCACACCACACATCTCATGACTTTTAAGAGTCAGAGTTTCCTCACAAGGATATGCTAAATCTTGACTCTCATCTACCTCTCCTTTTTTCAGGTAAGGATCCTTCTTCTCTTTAATTCTGTTTTTCCCTAAATCTTTTCTCACATGCTCACATGAAAGGCTCAGGATATTTTGATGTACAAAAATAAGAGGTGGCCGAGAAGAGTTGTATATGGTCACATGACTAGGGGTACCCTTTTATGAAGGACTAGACATGATCATACCATCAGGATTTAATTGAAAATTAAATACTGACAAGACACTATCAGTATTTAAATTAAATGCTGATAAAGAGGAGTCTGTATTTATACCTTGTTGATTGGAAGATCAGCTTCTTGAAGAGGTAGGGCATCCAAAGGTGAAACTGAAAGAACTTCAGTTGATTTTGGAGTAGGATGTACCATTCCTTCTGATCCAATGCCAAGATAACTGTATCAAGAGTCAAGCCTGCACTACCACTTTGAGGTAATGGTTCTTGTGTGGCTGGAGATGTGGGATCTGCTAGATTACTTTGAAATCCAGGTTCTTGTGTACTCCTCTCCTTAGATTCAGAGTCTGACTTCAGTGCTTGGACAAGATGCACACCAGTCGTTAGTAGAATGAGACTCAACAGTCTTACAAAGAGATTTATCCTTGGAGGCCTCATCTGTGAGCTTGGTTGTAGCAGCAGCATGTCATTCTTGGATTGAATTGGTAGTTAGATGTGCAATTTCTTCAATGTCTGCTACACTACTTTGAGGCATAGGTTCTTGTGGGACTAAATCAGTTGTAGTAGCTGCTGCATCCCTTTGAATTACAGGTTCTTGTGTGCTTGATCCATGAAAATGACTTTGTTTTTGCAGCCTCTTAGCTATCCTCTCAACTTGCTCATGAGTAACTTCCCTTAATTTTCTTTTTAGCTTCACGGGAGAATCAGTATTTATGATAGGTGCATCAGAGTTTGTGTTATTCTTATGACTTCTTGGCTTTTGTGTAGTGAATGCATCCTATCCCTCCTCAGCTATTTCATTTTTCAGCTTCAGCTTTTGTTGAGCAAGGTAAGTTTTAACCATCTTCCTTTTTCCTTGGTCTAGGGCTTGAACTTTCATTGTTTACAGCATCAGTGTTTGTTGTGCCCTGTGCAATTGGTAAAATAACTGGAGCTTGGGTAGAATCAGTATAGATTTTCTTAAATTTGGATGATAAGGGAGCATTTTCCTCATCATCTGATTCTAACTCAGCTAGCACAAGTTTTCTCTTGACAAACTCTAAAGGTTGAGAAGAAAGAGAAGCCTGTACTTTAGATCAACCTTGTGCTACATCAGTTTTTGTAGATGGGGGTTCACTGAATGAAGTCTGAAACTGATTGATGTGATTTCCAGCAATAGCATTGGCACCAGTATACTGAGCAAAATTCCAGACAACTCTCTGACCAGTATACTGAACATCAAACTTTGTTAACTTCTTTCTTTTTACAAGAGGTACCTTTTGGGAGATACCCGAGGTGAATTGTGTTTGGGGATATGTTTGTGTTGTAGAGCTTGGGTTAGCTACAGGGGGTTCCCAATAGTTATATCCTATAGCTTAGCTCTTTGCATATTTTGTTATGCATAAGTCTCAAGGAGCCTTGCAATTAACAAGTCCCTGGCAGAAATTGGCAACCTGAAAGGTTCAAGAGCAACCCTCTCCTTATCTTTTAAGATTAAATCAGAGAAAACCCTTTTGGTAAGCTTAAACACTGATATAATTTCGTTATCTGGGATCAGCGTATTGGGGAAACTATGATTAAAGATAAGCTAACAAAATCTAGCATAATATACTATATTAGGACCAACTTTTAACCTATCTCCAATAAAACATAAAACTACTCTACCAAAATTATAATTACAATCATGAATTAGAGAGTACCCAATTTGTTGTGTCATTATGAGAGTGCATCAAAATTTGTGCACTTGTTGTTGAAGACAATGGTAGTGCAGTCAAAGTAGAAATTCTATTCCTTTCAAAGCCCATGCCTTTTCAATTGCCCAATATTCTTCAAATTCTTATCATAGCCAATTTCAGTAAAAAATCTCCTCATCTCAGTATCACCAATGAAAGTGGTGTAAGATGTATGAGCAGGGAGATGAAGAGCTTCTCTAATTATCTGTGGTGTGACCACCATGATCTCTTCATTGAATTCAAAAATGATACTGTGAGTACCACTTTTACCACCATCATCATCATTTACATAAAATCACCCACTAAACTACATCTTTTGATATTCATTAAAATACTGATTTTAAAATATTCTGAATAAATTCAAAAATCATCAGTGTTTAACAGTCAATCAGAGTTTGACCATAATCAGTATTTAATTAACTATTGTCAGAGTTTATCAGTCAACACATAAGTTTGACTAATATCAGTACTTAACTATGCAATCAGAGTTTATCATGCAATTACCGTAAGAGTTTAAATATCAGGATTTAACATTCTACTTGAATTTCAAATTATAAATAGCATGAATACATGGCATCAGTGTTTAACACAGTTATCAGTTTTTAAAAAATACGGATACCTAGAAAAAGATACCAAACTCTAAACTCATTTGCCTATTTTAGAACACAATTTTATTCATCAGTATTTGAGAACTTTCCTGAGATCATTCCCAATTCATTAACCAATGTTGTAAATGTAGCTTCACAAAGTGGTTTGGTGTCTGCTAATTGTTGATCTGCATGCACAAAATGCAATTCCACTATACCCTCCATTACACGTTCCCTTATGAAATGGTACCTTATGCTAATGTGTTTTTTCATAGAATGTTATACTGAATTTCCTGTCATTGCAATAGCACTTTGATTATCACAATATATAGTAATTTAAGAATATTCTAACCCATAATCCAGTAACTGATTTTTCATCCAAAGAATTTATGCACAACGGCTTCCTTCAGCAATATACTCAGCTTCTGCAGTTGAAGTGAAAATTCACTTTTGTTTCTTGCTAAACCAAGAAACCAATCTACCACCAAGAAATTGGCAGCTTCCTGAAGTACTTTTCTTCTCTATTTTGCATCCTGTAAAATCAGCATATGAATATCCAATTAGCTTAAAATATGAATCTCTAGGATACCACAATCCAAGATTCATGGTGCATTTGAGATATTTAAAAATTCTTTCATAGCTAAAAGATGTGGTTCCCTTGGATCAGCTTGGAACCTTGCACACACAGGTAGTGTTATTCCCAAATAATCTAACAAAGAATTACAGAAGGGGGGTTGAATGTAATTCTTGCTTCTTTTTGGATTTTAAGAACTGTTCTATCTTGAATATATAACTGTGTTTGATTTAGCTAAGGTGCGGAATGAAAGTATTGAAGAAATCGAACACAAGGTAATCAAATACAAGTATTTAAAACTTTCTGGTGGATTGAACTTTTCCACCAGAGATATATATAAATTTGAGAACTCTGTGATGCAAGATTTGTACACAGCTGCTTACAAGTTTAACTTAAAAAGAACATATAATTTCTTTACATATATGGCTTTTTCTATTTCTCTGGTAATTGCTTACTAACTTCGATAATGTTCTACTTCATAAGAAATTTTATGTTTGATAGGCTAGAACAGGGTGAGTAAATGCCTCTGCTTCATAAGAAATAGAGTCTAAGATAACTTGATATTCTTGGGGAAATATCTGCTTCTTTTCAGCCTCATTGGCATCCCTTAACTCACTAACAATGGGCTCTTCCCATTCTTCTGAACCTGCTTTTCTATCATGTTCTCACTGTTCTTGCATCAAGGGCTCCCCTTGACTTTCCACTCTCACACCCTCACCTTCACCTTCTAAGATGGGACTCCTCTCACTCACTTTTTCCAAGCTGGAAGAAATAACTTTGTTCACTCATTTCCTCTCCTTTTGCCTAAGAGAAACTCATCCTCTCACTCTGTTCACTCCTTTCCCTCAATCCTAGGAGTGATTATACAACTACTAGATCATCTGCGCTTGTAACAATAGTTAAAATTTTAAGTGGTGTAGTGATATTCAACGGATGAGAAACATCCGTTGAGGTAGTAGTTGAGAGTTTCAACGGATGACTGCTGTTAAGCACATCCGTCGAGATACAATCACTAGTTAACTGATGAAAAATATGCATCGAGATAGTAGAAATGACAGAGTTTTGAGTGGAAACTACTGTAGAATCTGTGGTGATTGATTTAAGATTTTGCACAGATTTTTTAGTAGAATGAGAAAGGAATGGCAAGTGAGCCAACAAATCATCCAAAAGATGATGCTCACTTGCTTGAGATTTTGGCTTCTCCATGAAAGTTAAAGATGGAGAATCAAGAATTGATGTGTGAATCATATCCACATCCAAAGAATTTATGGGTGAGTTTTGTGTGTGAGGTGCTTCTATTGTAAGAGATTTTGGCTATGACTCCACATTTACAAGAGCCACATCAAACTGACTTTGAGAGGGTGCTATAACTGAGTCTTTGACTACAGTTTACACAGTGTGTACACCCTGTGTATCCCTAAGTGTTTTAGATTTCTTCTTTCTTGTGTAAGTTTGGGATGAGTCTGTGTCCCTAACCCTCTTGGCATGTGCTCTTGGTTGAGAGCTTGTTTCAATAGTGACATCCTTTTGGGAGAATGAAACTAGTAAAGGGCTAGAATCCTTATTAAGCACTACAGTTTGTTGGGAATCTGCAATGTGGCTAGGCTGGGTTACATACACCTCTCCCTCCTTATCCTTAGGGTTTTTTTTTATTTTCATCGTATCCCTCACCAGGCTCACTTCCTTTCACACTCCCCTCTTGGTTTTTAGTAGATTTTAAAACTAGTTTCTTTTGAGAGAAACTAGAGTGGGTTTTCTTTGATTTGGATTTGGAAATTTTTGATTTTATGGCTTGGGTAGGCATTGTTTGGTCATTGTCATAGATGCCATAGCCACAGTTATCTGTAAAGAAACTGGTGGTTAAAAAGTAGCAGGGACAAAAGTGTTTACCTCACTTACCTGAGCCTGCTCCATAATTGGCATTTAGATGAGGGGAACCTCCTTAAGGTGATTAGCCATGTTAAGATCAGCAATAACTCTTCTCTCTTGGACCCAACAATCTAACTTGTTTGTTGGGTTCACAATTGAGAGATACTCATAAACAAAGTTAGCTATCATCATAAATAATCTAGCATAATAGATGTTCTTAGACCTCTTCTTAATGTCTCCTAATTTACTCCCTAATTTATACATAACGGAGGTGCTGGAATTAAAATACTTATCACTAAAAAATATATAGAGCATGTTAACAAGTGAATAAGTTACAACATCAAAGTTGCTAACTTTACCAGAAAACACTTTAATAAAGAAATCACATCGAAAGCTCCATTCTTTCCTAAAGCCTAGTCTCCTAACTTCTCCTAACTTGGTGGCAGTAAGAGCATAACCCATAGAAATAAGTATGTTACTCACATCTGTGTCTGTGTGTGGAGCAAGAGTGTTGTTTTCAGGCAAAGCATTTTTCAAGAGCATCACAGTTAATACAGTGTTCCTTACCTTTGAGAGAGAAGGTAATGGTTTTATCCTTGGAGTTGAACACAACAGTAGTCCAAATCTCCTCAACAACTTCACAATAGATGACTGGAGACTCAAGCATAGCATAACTTAGTTTGCAGCTTCGAATGAAGTCCATCATTTTATGATAGTCTTCAGATGCATGAATCTCCTTGTTCACCAAAGCTATGAAGTTGTTCTTTTCAGATTTTGACTATATGTGCCATTGCTGTGATTGAAAGTAGTTGCAGAAAGGGGGTTTTTTGCTTTGGAAACGTAGAGAGTTAGAGAAATTTCTTGAGAAAGATAAAAGTAAAAATGGAAATAAAATTGGCTTTTATACATTCTCAGAAATAAACTGTCGAAAATTAAAAAGTAAAATAAAGTAACCAATCAAATTAACCCAAAATAGCCATTTAAAAATAAAGTAAACTGTCAAAATTCTAATGATTATCCATCAAAGTATACTTACAGGATGTAAGTAAATTCAACGAAAAATGCCTAGAATTAATGGCTAAGATTGAAAGCAATTCGACGGATAAGGATTGAACAATTATCCATCGAGATAAAAGTACCCAGGATAATGTTTAATATTTCGACGGATGATAAAATTCTACGGATATTCATTTTCAACGGATAATGAACATCCGTCGAGATATAAATTCTGACTTAGCGAAAATTTCATCTTTGACAAGAAATGTCAAACTTTATTCTGGTTGTATATCAAATTACTTAGACATAAAAACAAATTAGGAGTAATTAAGCACACCCAACTCACTTACCAACCTAGTAAAGGTGGATTCATCAAGTGGCTTGGTGAAGATGTCTGCAAGTTGCTTTTCACTTTGAACAAAATGAAGTTACACAGTACCATTCATGACATGGTCTCTAATGAAGTGGTACTTGATGTCAATGTGCTTGATCCTTGAATGCTGTATTGGATTTTCAGTAATTGCAATAGTACTTGTGTTATCATAGAAAATAGGAATTTTATTCACCTGTAGACCATAATCGAATAGTTGATTTTTCATCCATAAAATATGTGCACAACAGCTACCAACAACAATATATACAGCCTCAGCTGTAGAAGTAGAGACTGAATTTTGCTTATTACTGAACCAGGATACTAGCTTATTTCCTAGAAATTGACAGTTTTCTGTATTACTTTTTCTATCAATTTTACAACCTGCATAATCTGCATTTGAGTAACCAGTTAGATTAAAACCATAATATCTAGATTACCAAATGCCAAGTTTTGGTGTTCCTTTGGGATATTTGAAAATTCTCTTAATAGCTACTAAATGAGATTCTCCAGGATCAGCCTGAAATCTAGCACAAAGATAAGTAGCAAACATTATATCTGGCCTACTGGCTGTTAAATATAAAAGTGACCCAACCATGCCTCTATAACTTGAAATATCTACAGACTTTTCGGTAGTGTTTAATTCAAGTTTAGTGGCAGTGGCCATGGGAGTTTTTACAGATATGCAATCCATTAGGTCAAACTTCTTTAAAAGATCATAAATATATTTGGTTTGACTAATGAATATTCCATCATTAACTTTCTTAACTTGTAAACCAAGAAAGTAAGTCAGTTCTCCCATCATACTCATTTCATATTTACTTTGCATCAATTTGGCAAACTTTTTGCAAAGTTTCTCATCAGTAGAGCCAAATATAATGTCATCTACATAAATTTGAACAAGTATACTAGAGCCATTAACATTTCTAAAGAATAAGGTTTTATCAACAGTACCTCTTGTGAAGTGATTTTCTAAGAGAAACTTTGACAAAGTGTCATACCAGGCTCTAGGTGCTTACTTCATTCCATAAAGTGCTTTCAAAAGATAGTAGACATATTTTGGAAAGTTGGGGTCTTCAAAACCAGGAGGCTGGCTGACATAGACCTCCTCCTCCAAATCTTCATTTAGAAATGCACTTTTAACATCTATTTAATAGACTTTGAAATTGGCATGGGCTGCATAGGCTAGAAAATTCTGATGGCTTCAAGTTTTGCAACAGGAGCAAAGGTCTCATCAAAATCTATTTCTTCTTGTTGACAATAGCCCTTAGCAACCGATATAGCTTTGTTCCTAACTACTATGCCATTTTCATCCATCTTATTTCTGAATACCCACTTGGTGTTAATATGATTCTTTCCTTTAGGCTTGGGTACATGCTTTCAAACTTTATTTCTTTCAAATTGGTTTAGCTCTTCCTGCATAGCTAAAATCTAATTAGAATCCAACAGAGCTTCTTCTACCTTTTTAGGCTCTTCCTGTGATAGAAAGCTGCTGTAAAGACATTCTTCTTGAGTTACTTTCCTTGTTTGCACTCTTGAAGATGCATCATCATTTTCTAGCTCAAATGGGTGATCTCTAGTCCATTTTCTCTGTTGTGGTAGATTAGCTCTAGATGAAGAGGCCTCATAGTTGTCTTGATGTGTGACTGAGTTTTGATTAGAAAAAACTTCCATGAGTTTGTGAATCTTTGACTTGAAGTTAGGGTTCTTTCTGATTGTGATCTGTATAGGCTTTCAACTCCTATTGATGGCTCAACAGACGTTGATCTTTGCCTTTCGACGGATGATACAGAATGTCTTTCAACTGATGATGTACTTGGTCTTTCGACGAATGTTGAATTATGTGCTTCATTAGTTGTAGATTTTTCTGCATTATCCTTAGATATTGTTTCTTGATCACCTTCATCATCACTGTCATCACAAATCATCTCAACATTATAAAATTCGAGGCTTTTATTCAAATCTCCATCTTGTAGTCCTTCAATCTTTTATCATCATATACAACATGTACAAATTTCATAACAATGTTGATTATGAGATTGTAGACTCTGTATGCTTTTCCAACTGCATATCCAACAAAAATGCCTTCATCTGCTTTGGAATCAAACTTTTCATGCTGATCAGTTTGATTACTTAAGATATAGCATTTACAGCCAAAGACATGAAGAAAGTTTAATGTTGGCTTCCTATTCTTGAACAACTGGTAGGGTGTCATGCACTTTGCTTGATTACCCAAATAAATATTCTGAGTGTAGCATGCAGTATTTACAGTTTCTGCCCAAAAATATGTTGATAACTGTGATTCTTCTAGCATTGTTTTTGCAGCTTCAATTAGAGATTTGTTCTTTCTTTCCACCACTTCATTTTATTACGGGGTTCTTGCTTCTGAAAACTCATGCATGATCCCATTCTCTTCACAAAACAATCTCATCACAGAATTCTTGAACTCAGTTCCATTATCACTCCTGATTCTTCTAACTTTGGAATCAGGATGATTGTTAACTTGCCTTATGTAATTGATGATGATTTCATTAGCTTCATCTTTGGATTTGAGAAAATATGTCCAAGAAAACTTCGAGAAATCACCCACAATTACTAGGAAGTATCTTTTCTTTGTGATGGACAACACATTGACTGGTCCAAATAAATCCATGTGCAGTAGTTGTAAAGGTTCTTCAATTGTTGAATCAAGCTTCTTTTTGAATGATTCCTTAATCTGCTTTCCCTTTTGACATGCATCACACAATCTATCCTTTGAGAATTCCAATTGAGGAATGCCTCTTACCGAATCTTTCCTGACTAGTTTATTCATAGTCTTGAAATTAAGATGGGACAGCTTCTTGTGCCACATCCAACTTTCATCTTGACTTGCCTTACTAAAGAGACAATTGATAGATACTATATTTGATGAGTTGAAGTCAGCTAGATACATATTTCCTTTTCTCACTTCGGTGAGAACCACTTTGTTTTTTTCTTGTTGGTCACAATACAGGCTTCAGAATTGAATGTTACTGAGTTGCCCTTATCACAAAGATGGCTGATACTCAACAGATTATGCTTGAGTCCTTCCACTATGGCAACTTCCTCAATGATGACATTGTCTTTAGAAATCAAGCCATATCCCACAGTATAACCCTTGCTGTCATCTTCAAAAGTGATACTTGGTCCAGCTCTCTCCTTGAACTCAGTGAGCAGGATAGAATCTCCAGTCATGTGCCTTGAGCACCCACTATCCAAATACCAAAGATTCTTTATGTTTTCCTGTACACAACAAAATCAAATCAAGTTGATTTTGGTACCCAAGTTTCCTTGGTCCTGTTTTGTTGGCCTTTTTCTTAGGTTTCTTAGGCTTGACCTCATTTGACTTAGGTATCTGAGATTCATCCTTAGTCAATTGAGTAGATCCTTTAAAACCATTCATTATTACATAATTATCATGCACAGGTTGGTTAACATGGAAATGCATATTTTATGCAAAAATGTTATTCCAGTAAGACATACGAAAGGGCATTTATGGCATACTAAATACAGCATAGTAAGGATTTTGTGCAAATGGCATATTAACAAATTATGCATTCAAATTATGGGCAGACATAACATTCACAGGCATTGTAGGCATGTTAGGAAATAAAAAAGGTGCAGATATGGGTGCAGGCATAACAAGTTTGCAATTAACATATAAATCATTAACACTACCACATTTCGCACAGATTTTTCTAGGTGCATATTTATCAGGTGTGTAGTTGTTATGTTTGTTAATTCCTACTTTCCCATTCCTATTATTTTTCCTTTTTGATTTTGCTTTAACTTCTATTTTCTCCAATTTGTCATTCAATTGCTTGATTGACATATGCCTTACATTGAATCTCTTGTTCTTTTTTACTTGACTTGTTTCTCCTAGAACAAAGTTCTTGGAAACTGATCCATATTTCTCATTTAACTTAGCTAGTTGGGATTTTCTAACTGTCTTTCTTTCACTCAACGGATGTGGTTCCCTGTCTTTCGACGAATAATTCTTTTGATCATTCGATGTATAACATTCATCATCCGTCGAATCCACATCCGTTGAAAGTCCTTCTTCCAAGTTGGGATTCAGTTTCTCCTTACTCTTTTTCCAGGCTTCATCAAAGAAGGATTCTATACCTTGAACTTTAGTAATCTGAGCATGGACATCTCTAGATGATTTACATGCCTTAATTACTTCCTGTTCCTGTTCTCGTTCAAGTTTCTTTCTTAAAATATCCTCATTCTTTAAGGATTCAATCAGTTCATCTTTGGTAATCTTACACTCCATCTTCAGTTTTTCAAACTCAACAAATTGAGTTTCTAACATAATGTTTCTTTCACTTAAAAATAAATTATTCTCTTTAATTTTAGTATTTTCTTTAGTGAGAGATTTGAGTATAACACGTAGATGATATAATTTAGTAGACATGTCATTATAGCATCATTACACCCAGCTTTAGATAAATGTACTAGATTAGTGGTGATTACCTGATTACTAGATGAACTGACTTCTATTTCATTTGATTTGGCCATAAGTGCTAGATTGACATAGCTTGTATCCTCATCCTCCTCTAATCCATCAGCAACTCAATCATTTTCCTGAGTTAGAAAAGCCCTTTCCGTTTTTTGAGCAACTCAAAGTACTTCTTTTTGTAATCTACAGGCTCAAACTTATTTATATCAGGATCAGGCTTTCTGCATTCACTTGCAAAATGACCACTCAAGCCACACTTAGAACATTTAAATTTTGACTTGTCAACCATGTTTCAGTTTGGCTTGGATGCTCCAAAATTCTTCTTGAATTTGAGATTGGCAAATCTTCTGGATAAAAAAGCTTGATGCTCATCTATGTCATCCATATCATCTTGACTAAGATGGTCTTCATGTTCAGCTACTAGCCCTTTTCCTTTGCCTTCACAAACTATAGGGTTTGGTACAGATTCCACAGTTTCTACCTTTATCTCTTTCTCTCTATCTTGCTCATCAACCAATGCAATGAATCCTCCCTTCTTCCTTTCTTTCTCCAGCTTCTCATCTTGCTCTATTTCAAGCTCATAGGTCTTTAGAATCCCATACAGTCTGTCCAAGGTAAATTCCTTGTAATCTTGGGAGTTTCTTAGTGAGACTGTCATAGGCTTCCATTCCTTTGGCAGAGATCTAAGGAATTTGAGGTTTGAATCTTTTATCTGATAGACTCTTCCATGCAACTTTAGAGCATTTAATAGTTTTTGAAACCTACTAAATATATTAGCGAGTGACTCACTTTCTTCACTATGAAAATGCTCATATTGCTGAATTAAGAGTTGCATCTTGTTTTTCCTTACCTGCTCAGTTCCATCACATATAACTTGAATTGTATCCCAGACCTATTTAGCAGTTTTGCAATTTATAATGTTGTTAAACATGTCACCATCAACACCATTAAACGAAATGTTCATGGCCTTCTAATCCTTATGAACTTGCTCAATATCTTGATCAGATCATTCTGCTATAGGCTTTAGGATAGATGGCTCATTTTCTGTAACAGCTCTCATAGGGACATGAGGACCTTTCTCAATACAGTCCACATATTCTTCATCTTGAGAGAGGAGATGCAGGTGCATTTCACCTTCTAATGGTGATAAATGTCTTTGTCCAGAATGGAATCTTTACTCCAACATCTTTTTTGCTCATCTTGTTAGTTGTTGTGATCTTTAAACTCTTTGTTCTTCAAGAGCTTGCTTTGATACCAATTGTTATTCCCAAACAATCTAACAAAGAATTACAGAAGGGGGTTGAATGTAATTTTGTCTTTTTTTTGGATTTTAAGAACTGTTCTACCTTGAAATATATAAACGTGTTTGATTTAGCTAAGGTGCAGAATGAAAGTATTAAAAAATCAAACATAAAGTAATCAAATACAAGTAATTTAAAATTTTCTGGTGGATTGAACTTTTCCACTAGAGATATATATAAATTTGAGAACTATGTGATGCAAGATTTGCAGACAGCTGCTTACAAGTTTAACTTACAAAGAACAGAGAAATTCTTTATAAATATGGCTTTTTATATTTCTCTGGTAATTGCTTACTGACTTTGATAATGTTCTACTTGCTACCCTTGGTTTATATGTCACCAAGTTACATGATAAGAAGACAAACAAATAAGATAAAATGTTTCTTAGTCTAATTACATGCTTCTTCATTTCTCTATCCAGCATCTTTGAATATCTTCAGTTTAGCATGGAAATGAAAATGTTTCTTTGTTCTCTAAAACCTGCAAATAGGCTGCCACATTCCATTTGCATCTAATCAACCCATGTGACTGTCAAGTCACTATCAACTGCTATTTGAATTTAATCATCCGTTGAAACTTCATTTGATCATCCGTTGAGACTGTGTTGGATCATCCGTCAAAGCTTCACTAGATCATCTGTTGAGTGTGACTTGAGTCATCCGTTTAAGCCTTGTAAAATCATCCGTTGAAAGTCTTCCATAACAGTTAACTCTATTTCACTTATGCAAAATTACAAGGCATCTAATATTTACAATTAGCCAACCTATTTTGCATATCAAACTAGTAGTCAACATGACTTAGAATATCCTATAACTTTTAGACTCTTTAAGGTATGTGGAATACAGAAATGTGTTACAAGACTTATTGATACATAGCTACTCTCTCAACGGATGTTGAAGTGATCATCCATTGAGAGCTATAAAATACACTAAATTAAATTTACAAAGGTATTTTGTTTAACTTATCATCGAGTACACAACATATTCCTAACAGGTAGCATACATGATATCAGGTATACTAGCAGTCAAATATAGTAATGAGCCAATCATACCTCTGTAGTTAGTTATATCTACTGATGAACTAGTATTTAAATCTAACTTGATTATAGTGGCCATGAGAGTTGTTGCAGTTGAACTGTCTTGCATCCCAAATCTTGTAAGTTAATTCATGGTATATTTTGCTTAATTGATGAAGATCCCTTCTTCAGTCTGTTTGACTACTAATCCCAAAAAATAACTTAACTCTCCCATCATGCTAATTTGATATCTAGACTACATTAGCTTGGCAAACCTCTCACAGAGTTTATCATCAGTAGAGCCAAAAATGATATCATCAACATATTCTGAACTAACTACAAGTATTTATCATGGTACTTATAAAATAGAGTTTTATCAATGGTACCTCTTTCGAAACCACATTTCAATAAGAATTGAGCAAGCGTTTCATACCAGGCTCTTGGAGCTTGCTTTAGTCCATAAAGTGCCTTATCCAACTTGTAGACATGGTTTGGATATTTTGGATCAATGAACACTGAAAGTTATTTAACATAAACTTCCTCATCAAGTTCACCATTTATAAATGCACTCTTCACATCAATTTTAAAAACCTTGAACTTCATGTGAGCAGCATAGGCCAGAAAAATTCTGATTGCCTCAAGCTTTGCAACTGGAGAAAAAGTCTCATCATAATCAATGCCTTCTTGATATGAATAATCCTTTGCAACCAGCCTTGCTTTATTCCTTATAATAATGCCCTCACTGTCAGTCTTGTTTCTGAACGCACATTGTGTACCAACTATTGATCTATTCTTTGATCTTGGTACCAATGTCCAGACTTTGTTCCTTTCAAATTCATTGAGCTCCTCTTGCATTGCTGCGATCCAATCAACATCTTAAAAAGCTTCTTCCACATTTTTAGGTTCAGTTTGAGATAGAAAAGAATAGCAGGGATATTCATTTTTAGTGGCTATTCTGTTCTTAACACCACTATCAGGATTTCCAATGATTAAGTCAGGTATGTATGACTTAGTCCATGTTCTTGCAGAAGGAAGTTGACTTCTTGAAGTAGACCCTCCCCTTGATCCATGAAGTATTTAGTATCACTTTGGTGTGTACCATCATTATTTCCTGAATCTCCCCCTGAATCAGTGCTTTCAGTATTATCAGTATTTGCTTCATCAGTATTTAAGGAATCAGAGTCTGATGAAGTATCTACTGTTGTTTCTTGATTTGAATCACTTGAACTTGACTCTTGATGTGAATCATGTTTTTCCCCCTCAACATGTGCTTTAGTATTAGGAGTGTTACCACTAACATGCGGTTCATTAGAGTTTAAGGTGATAACATGATCTGCAGTATCAGAGTTTATCAGATCATCAAGATTTAACTGTTCAACATTTGGTACTTCATTTTCAAATCTCAATTCCTCATGATCATCTACATCTTCTAGACATGTAATATTATTGCCATCAAAAGATACATGAATAGATTTCATGACCACTTTTGTTCTTATATTATAAATGCTGAAGGTTTTTGTAGACAGTGGATATCCAACAAAAATGCATTCATCAACTTTTAGATCAAATTTTGTAAGCTATTTTTGAGAACAAAATATTTACAGCCAAAGATGTAAAAGTAATTCAAATTTGGATTGTTTCCCTTCACTATCTCAAATGGTGTTTTACCATGCTTTTTTTCAGTGTTACATTTTGTGTGAAGTATGCAGTTTGCACAGCCTCAGCCCAGAAATAGGTTGGAAATTTTGCTTCTTCAAGCATGGTCCTTGCAGCTTTTATAAGAGTCCTGTTTTTTTCTTTCAACAAATCCATTTTACTGTGGAGTTCCAATGGTAGAAAATTCATGTTTGATCCCCTTGTATTTACATAATTCTTCCATAGTGCTGTTCTTGAATTCAGTTTCATTGTCACTTCTAATGATCTTTACTTTGTATGTTGATCCCTTTTCCAGAACCTTTACATGATCAAGAAGAATGGATGAAGTCTCATCCTTAGTGTGCAGAACAAGAAGAATGGATGAAGTCTCATCCTTAGTATGCAGAAAATACACCCATGTGTATCTTGTGTACTCATCAACAATCACAAGTGCATACCTCTTCTTTGAAATAAACATTACATTAACTAAACCAAAAAGATCATTATGAAGTAAGTGATATGGTTCAAAAATTGAGGATTCATTTTTACTCTTGAAAGATGATTTCCTTAATTTGGCCTTCTGGCAAGAATTACATAGACCATCATGAGTAAACACTGCATTGGAAAATCCTCTAACAAGATCTTTCTTCACAAATTCATTGATGTTGTTGAAGTTGAGATGAGAAAGTCTTTTATTCCAGTTCCAGCTGTCTTCCATAGTTGCTCTACTTAGCAGACCTATTTCTGAACCATCAATATTTGTGGAGACCCTGGCTTCATATAAGTTACCATGTCTGTAACCAGTCATTGTAACACTGTCATATGATTTATTGATAATCTTATAATTTTTTTCATAAAAAGTCACATGGTAACCTCTGTCACTGATTTGACTGACATTGATCAAATTATGCTTGAGTCCTATAACTAGAGCCACATTTTCAATGATGACATTTCCAAGTTTGATTTTTCCATATCCTTGAGTTTTTCCTAAGTTGCCATCTCCATAAAAAACACTTGGGCCAACCTTCTCCTTAAACTCTGTTAGTAGAGATTTATTTCCAGTCATGTGTCCTGAACATCCACTATCCAAAATTAGAGAATTTTTTATGTTACCCTGCAATCAGATAAATAATGAATTAGTGTTTTTAAGGACCCAGACTTGATTGGAACCTTTGGCCTTTTTAAGTTTGTTAACATTTGCATCAGAAGATTTTATATCAGAGTTTATGCTAACATTCTTAATATCAGAGTTTGAAGATGTAGAAATAACTTTTGTTTTATTTAAAGAGGGTTTCTGTTCATAATAATTATGATACAAACTGTGATACTTTTTACATGTGTAAATTAAATATCAAACACTATCACAATGAAAACACGAATTCTCTGATTTATATCTAACTGTTCTATTCCTAAACTCTGATTTAGGAGGAACATTGTTTATTCCTTTATTTTTCCTGCAAGCAACATGAAGATTATTAGTACTATCACAATTTAAACATGCCATTTTAGGTGCATTAGGAATAGGCTTATAATTATTTTCCTTATTGACATTTTTCCTTATTTTTTATTTTGACTTTCTTCAACTTTTGCCTAAACAGTTTCTGAGTCATTAAACCAACATTTACTGATTTAATGTGAATTTCTTCACACTTATAAATTTTTAAGTTTGACTTAGGTGGTGATGTTTGCCCTTTTTCATTTACTAACTTTACAACATCGACACTTAAATTAAACTTTATAGGTCTTAACTGAGACTTGTTTAGCTTTACCTTTTTATCAGTATTTATTGATTTAATCTTCTTGTTTCTTTTTCATTTATTTAATTAGAATTAGATTTATTAGCATAATCTCATCTTGATCCCCAATAGCCTCTTTCTATTAAACGCTGAGTTATTTTTCCTAAATTAGACCAAAGCTTGATTACTTCTCTTTCTTTGGCTAATTCTTTTTCAAGGTATGCATGCTTTTCTAACAGTTTTTCTTCAACATACAAAGCATCATCTCTTTCTTTTTGAGTTTATAACATGAAAATCAACTCAGCTTCTAAGTGATCATTTCTTTTCTTTAAGTTAGAGTTTTCATTTCTGATCTTAGCATTTTCTAGCGTTTGATCCTTGTTAGAGCTAGAACACGCGCTAATATTCATGCAAGTATACGTGATCACAAGTAACATAGAATTAATTCTCGTTCGTTCCCACATGGACTGGTTTAGGTTAATTTCAATTATTGTATTTATGCAACACTAGTATGGCTATTATCCAATGCTAAGATGAATAATAAATTGAGATTATTTATACTAAAACTAACTAAGAGATTATACTAAAGAACATAAACTATGAGATTAAAGAGAGTTGAATAATATATGACACAAACATGGAATTCTAACTTCATTAAATACTTCATCCAATAGCCCCTTCGTTCTTTAACCTTAGCTTGTGATGGTGATGACACTAATCAGATAACACTAAATTGATAAACGCCAACTTTCGTTGTGCGAATACCATACTACCAGACATCCATAAAAGAGACAGAAGCTGAATAGACACCAATTATATTGAGACCCTATATGTCTATAGAATTTGACAACATAACGGTTTAATCACAAGTTATCTATGATGATTACATAGGGAAAGTAAGATGGTTAAAATTACCTATAATCATGCATATCACATACATGAACCTATGCTAGCATGGCAAGTTCTAAACCCTTAAATTCACTTTCGCTTCATTAAAGATTAACACACTATCTTATAAGTTTGCGACGCTCACAAGACGAACAAGTACAACCAGTTCTAGGTTATCATACAATCACCATACACTAAGGCATCAAAAAAATTAACTAAAGAAATCCATAAATAAATCCGTTAGAACCCCACGATAACGTTTAGCCCATAATCGGACTCATCATCAACGTGGGTTCCGATGAAAACATGGTATAATAAACTTAGTCTTTATACTGAATAAATAATAAACCAAGTATGAAACAAGAGTAGAGGTTCATGAATAAGAAACCTAGCATCCAAAGTTACAACTTAAAACAAAGAATCACAAGTATGAACTAGATCTTATTCGCCTTGGTTGAATTGTGCTCTATGGTCTTCTTACGCCTTCTCCTTAAGCTTTGGTACGTCTTGTTATAAAAAATGAGCATGAGTTATGTTTATATAGCAGCCCATGCAGAGTAGAAGTCCAACGGATCAAAATTCTAAAAGAAACAGGATTTTATTTCCCGACCTGGCGCGGCCGCGCGCGGCTTTAGCGCGGGTGCGCTGGCATTTTACCTTCCTGGCGCGGCCGCGCGCTTCTTCAGCACGGGTGCGCCGTGTCTCTGTAGTAATTTTCTGACTTCTTCTTCTCTTGCTGAATTGAGTTGGTCTTTTCATGAGCTTTTATTCTAGACACCATCCTAACACCAAATAAGCATCAAAACCATGCTAACTCACCTGTATTCCTGATAAATGCCTGAAACACAAAAACACTACAAAACATGTTAAAAATACTAACAACTCGAGTACAAAACATCACTTCAAAGCTTTACAGAGCGTTATAAAGTGTTGTTAGGTTCCAATGTGTTTGTAGAAGGGGGGTTGAATACAAACAATACCGAATAATCGAATTAAATGCGGAATAAAAATATGAAACAAAATTCAAGTTAAATAAGAATATTATTAAACTTGAAAGGTGTTACAACAACTGTATCGATTACAAGGAATTAATCTCAAATTAATTATCACAAATCTAGAATAAATTCGACATGAACTTTTTCTATTTTTGCAATAAAAAGATTCAAATGCTAAACGCAATTTGAGATTAAGTTCTAGGGATTTTGATCACCTAGATAGTTACACAAGAACAAGATAAAGATTTCTAGTGGTTTGGATTTAACTTTACAAACTAGAAATGTGATCTTGAATTTAGCAGAGAAGAGATGATATATTTGATGCGGCTGCTGTGTTCTTGTTTTTGACTTGTATTCTATATTTTTAATGTGTTCTGCTTCTGCTTCATTTAATCAAACAATAGACTTGAATGAACTGGAGTGACAATCAGTGAGACAATCCAATTGTACTAGCAAGACAATCTGTTGAACTGGAGAGACTTTCGGTATGACTATTATTTGTACTAGCAAGACAATTATTTGTACTAGCATGACTTTCGGTATGACTATTGATTGTCATACCGATTGTCATATTAGTACAATCAGATTGTCTTGCTGAATTTAAATGAATTTTAATCCAATTTAAATTCTGAAAATCCTAAATATTAATTATGAATTAATTAATCAATTAATTCAATTAATCAATAAATTAATCTTTACAGATATAATTTATTTTCTTAATTAAATTATATGACTTAATTAATTAATAGAGAATTAATACTAACCTTGAGCAGCAACCATTCTTCTGAATATCTTCTGAAAATCACTGAAAATTATGAATCAATTCCACCACTTCAATGTTGACACTCGATGTACTGTCTGGTTCATGAGTGACTAACTTCCGTGACGTTTCTTCATATCTTGACTTTGACAACTTGATTTTCTTCAGATTAAATCCTTGTAATTAATTGATACTCTGACGAGATCTCTGTCACTTGATTAAATCCACAACCTTGATTTATATCACTGAGGCTTGATCAATTTCTTGAACTTCTTTCAGTGAATTAATTCCTCAAGTCTGTAGATGCACCTTGTTTCTGAATCCTTTGAAAGATATTACTTTGCGAGATCTCTTTGACGGTAGATCCACTATTTACTTATTACATTCTTATTTGGGTTGAGTTAAATCCTCGAATATACAAATAGGCTATGACATATGCCTTACAATCTCCCCCTATTTGTTTGTTAGACAATAACACACAAATACCTAGAGGATAACTCAACTAACAAATAAGAAAAAGATATAAACAGAAATGCAAAGTAAATAGTAGAAAAGTTCTGGATAACATTTAACCTTTTCCAGATTCCAAATAGATGTTCCTCTAGACTGAACATATCTTCAAGTAGTTTCATCTTCTTTTGTACAACCACATTTCCTGTTGAGAAGCACATATCTCTCTTGCTTCTCCCCCTATGAGAATCAACTGATTAAAGAAGATCACCTTCATTTACCACCTCTCCCGTACAATAGGATCCGCAGATAAAAACCAATGGTACTCCCCTTTTGAAAACAGCTTCTTCCCTTACTAGAAAATCACCTTGTGTTTACCACCTCTCCCGTACAATAGGTTCCGTAGTTACAAACAACAATGGTGTGGTTTAGTGTACATGTGCTTTACCTTTTTTTTACTCCCTGCAATTTCTCCCCCTTAGTTGAGGAATCCTCCAAACTATTACTTAAGCTTTTATCTCCCCCTCAGTGAAGGAATGTATGCCGTCGTCTGAAGGAGTTCTCATATTTCACTTGGTTGGAAAAGAAATAACAATTAGTTTCTCTTTCTTCCTCACTGTGAGTGTGTGATTCTGTTTAGTGTACCTCACATGTGTTTCACTCTTCTCTCCACTCGTGTTTACACTCATTCTCACAAGTGTATCACTCCTCTCATAGCTCCAACATTCAGCTGTACCTACAAGGAAAATCATCTTAGCCATCCTTAAGGAGGTCACAGGTGGTGCAATGGGAGTTCGCAAATCCCCATCCTTGTTAAACTCGTTAGATGAATCTGAGTCATAATCTACAAGCTGCTAGTTTCCCTTTTAGGGTTCCAGATTTGAATTCTGGGAAGGTAAACAATGATCCGAGGAATTTAGCATAAAGATCAAAGTTCCCTTCTAATGTCTGTGAAGACATTTCCTTGTGACTCATCAGGTAATATCTGAATCATTGTCAACAAGTTGCCGATCTGCACCTATGTCAGATCCACTATCCGCAGATGCATCCAGGGGATTTAAGCCTGGGGAGGTAGACACTGACCACTGACATATGGCTTTTGGATCAGTATCCTCTCCTAACACCTGTAAAGGCAATTGGTCCATTAACGAACCTTGAACAATCGAATCTGACCTTAAAATGGTAGAAACTCTTATTTCCGTCAACTCATCCTTTGTGTGTGTAACCTTTCCTTGTGCATCAAGAATTATTTATGTTTGAGGCGGTGATACTACATCGGATACCCTGGCAGACAGGCAAATTTCAATAGACGCAGCCTGTTGAGAGAATGAATCTAGTAACTGTTTTTGTGCCTTTTCAGCCATTACATCTTTTTGAGAAGATGTATGGGGGCTAGCAGTTGTCTCGATTTAAATACTACTCATCTATGTAGGAGACAGAGCTACTGGGTTGACTACAGAACCTTCCTTATGTGGTGCACTAAGGCACTATCTCCCTCACGCTCATTCATACTACATTTAGTGGTAAGAGAGTGTTGGTTAGTTCTGTTTCTGTGTTTGTCTTTACAGTCTGGGATAGACGTTGTGGGTTTTCAACCTCATGACTGTCAATGAAAGAAAGCCATTGGAGACTGAACCTGTATCACAGAACATAGGGCAATATAGAGAGATAAAATGTACTTAAGATCTATAATGAATGAAAATTATACATTTAATCTTTTGAGAGAGATGATGTACAATAGTGATTTCAAAGGATTTTACATGAAATAAGAAATTACTAATGTAGAAAGAAGTTTGATTTACTCCTAAAACTCACTGCACATATTAAACAATATGATTGTGCCTAGTGATTAGAGAGTTATAAATATGACGATTGCTTGAGCAGTACACTAGTTCATACCAACCTGAAGTGAGATTGTGAAGAAGAGATTGCATAGTCCAATAGATCTGTAGCTGCAAAGTCCATGAACTGTGGTGCACTGACTTCCTCTTTTGACTCACCAACCAGGAGTACACTTGTACACATCTTACTAGAGTCCAATTCCAAGTGTAATGTGCAGCAGGTGCCTGATATGTCATAATATTCTCAAGTCTCGTCACTGGTGCTATATGTTAGATACTGCTTCCTGATAATAACCTAGCACAATATACAAATTTTCAATGATAACATTCCCAGCTTGCAAACAGCCATATCCCTCAGATAAACCTTTGTTGTTATCTCCAAAGGTAACCAGGGGGCCAGCTTTCTCAATCCACATTTGATAGCAGGGCTCTATCTCCGGTTATATGTCTTGATGATCCACTTGTCAAGAATCCACACTACCGGTTACACCTGTTTTAATGCCCTGCACTACAAATGGATTAGACCTTCTTCGGAACCCAAACTTGGTTGGGCCCGGCATACTTGTAGAATTGTCCTTTGTCAGGCAAAACAACATTTTTAATTTTAATGGTCTCAACTTTCTCAATGACTGAACATTTGACCTTGTAAACAGCCTTAACAAATTTCTGTTTAAGCTTAGGCATAAATGTCTCCTTTCTAGCCTTAGTAGGACTAGCAGTCTTAGACCTATCATGCTTCTTGTTAATCACATGCTGACGAGGAGTAGTCTTATCATTAGAAACATGCTTACCATTAAAATAAGCATACATCAGATTAAATGCACAAGACATACAATTAGAAACACCACATGATTTATGAGAGATATTAACAGCAGGCAATTTATGCATGGTAGACATGGCATTTTTGTTATCCAACTCATGTGTGTCTGAGTTACTCTCAGTTGCTTTCACAACTTTGACTGGAACTTTCGACATACTTGACTTGGAAACAACCTTCTCATTAGCATGATCTTCAGCACGTATTTCTTCTTGAATAACAGAAGAGGTCGCATCAAATGGTCCAGCAATTGATGCTTTATAGAGGGGTTCATCAACACCCTTAAGCACATGTGGTACTTCCCTCCCTTTAGCACAGACATGAGGAGGGGAGTTTATGCCTAATTCTCCAATAGCAACATTGTAATCATAACCTATTCCAGATGTTTGATTAACAGCTTGCTTATTGTAGAACTCTTTAGCCTTCGAACAAGAATTGAAGTAGGCTCTAACCTTAGTCTCAAGACCGGTGATCTTGTCTTTGAGAATAGTTTCGAGTTTTCTATAACAGTCAACTCTATTCTCTAGAAAAGATACTTGTTCTTTTAACTTGTCTTGATTAATGTGCATAAGTCTTAATTCATTGACCTCTTTCTCAAGGTCTTTGATCTGTAAACTTAATAGTTCATTATCACGACGAGCACAATCTATGTTACCTCCTAAATGATAAACTAATTCAGCATCAGTATATTTTACCTCTTTTCTTGACGATGAAGCTTTTCCATCAATAGCTATAAGAGCAAGATTCTCATCTTCTTCATCTTCACTATCAGTATCATCCCAGCTTCTTCCCTTTGCCAGGTAAGCCCTTTCAGAGTTACTCTTCTGATTTGAATCATAAGAGTTCTTCCTTACTTGCTTTAGCTTCCTGCATTCTGTGGCAAAGTGTCCCAACTCATTGCAGTTATAGCATCTAATGGTGCTCCGATCAACCATCCCTGTTTTGTATCCACCACTACTGGTGTTAGAGGATGAAGATCCACCTGTTTGGAATCTGTTGTAGTTGGACTTATACTTGAACTTGGGATTTCTCTTGAATCTGACATTGGAGAATCTCTTGACAATTTGGGCCATTGACTCATCTTCCAATTTCTCCAGCTCTTCCAAGGAATAAAAATCATCACTGGATTGATTTGTAGTAGGAGGATCATATTCTGCTACTATCACATTTTCCTCAGCCTTGGAAAACTGTACCATTCTCTCCGACTGTTGAGATTGTTGTTGTTGTTGACCTTCAGCTACAAGAGCAGTAGATGTGCTGACCATTCTATCTTTCCCGTAGACTTCCTTTTGCTGAATCTGCTCCAACTCATAGGTTTTCAACACACTATAGAGTATATCCAAAGAAATCTCACTTAGATCTCTAGCTTCTCTAATGGCAGTGATTCTATGTTCAAGATGAGTTGGCAGTGTTAAAAGGAACTTTTTGTTGACCTCCCTGATTGAATAATATTTCTCATTTATGTTTAGGTTGTTGATCAACGCATTGTACCTCTCAAACACTTCAGTAATTCCTTCTCCTGGATTTGATTTAAAATGTTCATACTCAGAGGTTAGGATCTCCAACTTGTTCTCCCTAACTTCCTCTGTACCTTCATTAATCACCTCAATAGTTTCCCAGATGTGTTTGGAATTTTTACAGTTCATCACATGTCTGTTCATTAAGGGATCGAGGGAATCAACTAAAATTAACTGAAGGCTGGCATCCAAGGAGGCTTCTTCTTTTTCAGCAGGAGAAAAATCCTCAGGCTATTTTGGATAGGTTCTAGCTTTGGTAATCAAAACATCATCTACTATCACCTCTGGTTCAATAACCATTGGAGTTGTTGGACCCTTCTTTAACAAGTTCAGATATTTGGGTTTTGCAACTTGTAAAAACAAGAGCATCTTCTTCTTCCACATGATATAATTTTCTTTGTCAAATTGTGGAATTTTAACGGTTCCAACTTTTTGTGAAGTCATTATGAATTTTTGAATAAATAAAAATTCAAGGAGTTGAAAAATCACAAAAGTCTAGGATCTTGATTTGTTCGTTAATCAGAAGGCTCTGATACCAATTGTTAGGTTCCAATGTGTTTGTAGAAGGGGGGTTGAATACAAACAATACCGAATAATCGAATTAAATGCGAAATAAAAATGTGAAACAGAATTCAAGTTAAATAAGAATATTATTAAACTTGAAAGGTGTTACAATAACTGTATCGATTACAAGGAATTAATCTCAAATTAATTATCACAAATCTAGAATAAATTCGACATGAACTTTTTCTATTTTTGCAATAAAAAGATTCAAATGCTAAACGCAATTTGAGATTAAGTTCTAGGGATTTTGATCCGCTAGATAGTTACACAAGAACAAGATAAAGATTTCTAGTGGTTTGGATTTAACTTTACAAACTAGAAATGTGATCTTGAATTTAGCAGAGAAGAGATGATATATTTGATGCGGCTGCTGTGTTCTTGTTTTTGACTTGTGTTCTGTATTTTTAATGTGTTCTGCTTCTGCTTCTTTTAATCAAACAACAGACTTGAATGAACTGGAGTGACAATCGGTGAGACAATCCAATTGTACCAGCAAGACAATCTGTTGAACTGAAGAGACTTTCGGTATGACTATTGTTTGTACTAGCAAGACAATTATTTGTACTAGCATGACTTTCGGTATGACTATTGATTGTCATACCGATTGTCATATTAGTACAATCAGATTTGTCTTGCTGAATTTAAATGAATTTTAATCCAATTTAAATTCTGAAAATCCTTAATATTAATTCTGAATTAATTAATCAATTAATTCAATTAATCAATAAATTAATCTTTACAGATATAATTTATTTTCTTAATTAAATTATATGACTTAATTAATTAATAGAGAATTAATACTAACCTTGAGCAGCAACCATTCTTCTGAATATCTTCTGAAAATCACTGAAAATTATGAATCAATTCCACCACTTCAATGTTGACACTCGATGTACTGTCTGGTTCATGAGTGACTAACTTCCGTGACGTTTCTTCATATCTTGACTTTGACAACTTGATTTTCTTCAGATTAAATCCTTGTAATTAATTGATACTCTGACGAGATCTCTGTCACTTGATTAAATCCACAACCTTGATTTATATCATTGAGGCTTGATCAATTTCTTGAACTTCTTCCAGTGAATTAATTCCTCAAGTCTGTAGATGCACCTTGTTTCTGAATCCTATGAAAGATATTACTTTGCGAGATCTCTTTGACGGTAGATCCACTATTTACTTATTACATTCTTATTTAAGTTGAGTTAAATCCTCGAATATACAAATAGGCTATTATATATGCCTTACAAGTGTCATAAATGCCACTCAACATATCCTCAAACTTGAATCAATGCTTGTCTTCAAGCATAAACAGACTGAAAGAACAAGAAATAAAAATGCATGAATGCAACTATATGAATGCAGCAATCCCCATAGAATAACTAAACCAATCAACAAGCAACATCTCAATAAATGCAGTTATTCGCACAAAGATCAATCAAACCCCAAAAATCAACTTACAAGCCAGAAACGTCTATGTGTGCAATTGCTTACAGATATACCATCGCAACTAGATCAATAATCATGACTCACTACTCAGCAAAGCAATCGCAAGGTTATAAATAGAATAAAAGCTAGACTCAAAATAATTTATAACACTTCTATTCTTATATCGGAGTTTTACATGGATTCACGCTTTTATTCTCAATACAAAAATAACGCAAATATGCTTATTTGACCGTGCAATGAGTGAGGTCCACAAAAGACTTATACAATAATACCCATGTAGCGAGCGTTAGGTTAGTGGATCCTAGACTATAAAAAGTCTTAGGTCACTAGGCACAAAGTCCCCTAAGAACTTGATAACTCGAGTATTAAAGAGCCCACTCGTGATCAATTATGCATAAACACACACACACACACACACACATATATATTATTGTTTTTTTCTTTTTTTCCTTTTTTTCACAATTTCTGAACGAGTGCGTTTCGCTCCATCTCGCTCAACCCTAGACTACTCATATAAAATGAGCCGGCTACTAGCCATTTGACACATAGCCACAACAACTAGCAATGACATCCAATTTCCTCCAATTTTTAAATATCCGTGTTATTTTATTATTCAGAGAATATCCTAAATTTTAAATATAAACAAGCGATTAAACTTCGACAAACAAATAAACCATGACCATAATCTAGCACTCAAGCAACCTATAAGACTTAGTGAAATATAATTGTCTCTAGCATGCAAATCAACTCGACAAGACTTGACATCACTAAACAGGACATCACTACACTAGCTTCAATATCACAAATCAATCGGCAAAATCATCTAAGGGATCATGTTATTATGCAAATGCATGAAACTATATGAACAAACTATCATAAAAAATACAAAAATAAAAAAACTACTACATGGAACATATGCAATTATATGAACTAAACTAGCATGAATATGCAACTATATGCGACTCACACAAAACACATAAATCCCCTTAACCACTACCCCCAAACTTAAAATATTCACTTTCCTCAGTGAAGGTAATAGCAAGGAATCAGGAATACCTAATCAGAACCAGGATCATCACCCTCTAGGGGTGGAGTGTCATAAGTGTCTGGAGGTGGATACACCGAGTCCTCATCGAATACTGGCCACTGAATATCAACTCCTGTGGATCTGAAAGTAGTCCCCAACGCCTGGGTGAGGTCATGTGCAAACCTGCTATGAATGTCATGCATCACATCCATCCTCCTAACTAAACGCCTATACTGCGTCATACTCAAACCAGCACTATCATGTGCCTCCTCCTCCTGTTGTTGCTGCTGCGATCCTGAAGGACCAGCCTCCTCTCCCAACTGAGCTCTCCAAGTTGCTCAATGAGCCTGCTTAGTCCCACCAGCCTCCGCTGGCCTTCCACCTGGAAGATGGTCGTAAGAATAACCAATCCTTTTAGGATCGGGCTTCCCACCATACCACTCTGTCATATTCAACGATGTCGAACTATCAATCGGAGCACTAGGGAACTGCAGCTGCTCATGTACGGGCCAATGAATGCCCACCGCCACGTATAACTTCATCATAATAAACCATAAGGTATCGAACCCTTAGTACTCCCTCACAAAAACCTCAGAATACCCTGACGGATAACCATCCCAAGATCCACATAGTCTCCTTGTAGAATACCCCATAGCAAACGAGCACGCCCCACAGTAATCTCATGCACATAAGAAGATGGCATTATATTAGCATAAATAAAAGAATTCCATGCACGTGCAAACATGTTCATGCACAAAGCAGGAAATATGGTATACTCATTTGTACCCTTTTGAACTTCCAATGAGTCTCATGCACACACAAGGTAGCAACAATCAAATCCAAGTTAAACTTCTCCGGAGTTTTCTCGTTTCAGTTCTCCTGCTCCTCCTTCCTCTTGGGCTGCTTAATTGCCCTACGAATCGCCTCCGCATTGTAATCCTCCGTCATCCCCCTCACCACCGTGAAACCGTTCTTCTCCGCTTTAGCATTAGCATAAAACTCACGCACCACACTCATGGGCACAACATCGGGTGTCTCACAGAAAACAACCCAGCCCATCTCCAAGATCATCTCCAACAACTTACCATCTTTCCCTGATGGCAGAATACCACGCTCCTTGGCTATAGGCTTTGAAAGCAGCCTCACATACTCCGCCTCAGCCTCGGGAGTTAAAATTCTAGGCCTCACACCACTCGTACTCAAAGAATCGGTGGTGCTGCTGCTTACTTGAGTTCGCTGTCTTTTTGGTGCATTGAGATTGAAAGCGTTTGAGAGAATAGAAGTTCGTAAGAGAGATTGTGTGTTTGAGAGTTTTGAGAAGTGACGGAGAAGTTTGTGTATAAGTGTGTGTATATATAGGAGATTGGGAGAGAATTAGTTATGGAAAAGGAGTGGGAATTAATTATGGGAATAATGGGTTTGATTTGGAGAGGGAAATTTGGGATGTGGAAGAGTAAAAACCGGGTGGGAATTGATTTTGTTTGAAATACCGATTTTTCTCTTCTTTCTGCCTTATATTTTTTTCTGAAATAGGGACCCAGCGTGGCCGTGCACCACCTCGACGCGGGTGCGCCCAGTTTCTGTCAATTCAGCACGGCCGCACGCAATGTCAGCGCGGGCGCGCCCAGTTACTGGAAAAACAATGCGGCCACCCCGCTCCTCGGCGCGGGCGCACCGTGCTACTACAGTTAGCCTTGGATTTTTTTGTTTTTTGATTTTTTTGTGTTTTTCTCTTTTCTTTCTTCTTCCTCTTTTTACTAATGTACAACAAACTAGGGTTGCCTCCCAAGAAGCGCTTGGTTTACGTCGTTAGCTTGACGTAGTATCTCGAGATCAAGTAGACAATAGAACGGCACTAACTACCTCACGATTTGTCGTATCCCCATAGTAGTGCTTCAACCTCTGACAATTTACCTTGAATGCTTGGCCTGGATCATTCTCAAAAATCTCCACAGCTCCATTAGGAAATACAGTTTTGATTATGAAAGGCCCGGACCATCTCGACTTCAATTTTCCAGGAAAAGACGGAGACGAGAGTTAAATAACAAAACTTGTTGTCCCGGCACAAATGACTTAAGCACTAGACCCCTATCATGCCACCTCTTGACTTTCTCCTTGTACATTTTGTTATTCTCATATGCCTGAAGCCGGAATTTATCGAGTTCATTCAATTGAATCATTCTCTTCTTACCAACTGCATCCAAATCAAGGTTCAACTTCTTCAAAGCCCAATACGCTTTATGCTCGAGCTCCACATGCAAATGACACCCCTTACCATAAATTAACTGAAACGACGATATTCTCAATGGAGTCTTGTATGTTATTCTATATGCCCAAACAGCTACATCACGATTCAAAGACCAATCCTTCCTTGATGGACACACAACTTTCTCTAGAATAACCTTGATCTTCCTATTAGACACCTCAGCTTGACCATTAGTCTGAGGATGGTAGGCTGTAGTTATGCGATAATTCACATTATACCTTTCAATCATTGCAGTGTACTTGTGATTGCAAAAATGCGATCCCTCATCACTGATTATGACTTTTGGAGTCCCAAATCTTGTGAATATCTGCTTTTGAAGAAAATTAAGCACTACTTTTGCATCATTTATCGGCAAAGCCTTGACTTCAACCTATTTTGACACATAATCGACCGCCAGCAAGATATACTGATTATTTCAAGATGAGACAAACGGCCCCATGAAGTCGATTCCCCAAATATCGAAGACTTCAACTTCGAGAAGCACATTAAGAGGCATCTCATCCCTCTTGGACATATTACCCACATGTTGGCATCGATCATACTTCAAAATATAGTGATGCGCATCCTTAAACAATGTAGGCTAGAAGAATCCCGCTGGAAGGACACGAGCTGCTGTCATCTCTTCACCATAGTGGCCTCCATAAACAGTCGAATGACAGTCTCGCAAGATCCCCCCCGTTTCGCTATACGGAATATATTTCCCGATGATTTGGTCAGCTCTTTGCCTAAATAGATATGGTTCATCCCACATGTACCACTTCAATTCATGAAGAAACTTATTTCTTTGAGTGTACGATAAGTCTGGAGGCATGATATTACTCACAAGGTAGTTCACAATATCTGCAAACCACGGTTCTTCCTCTTGCACTCCAAACAGTTGCTCATCGGGAAAAGACTCATTAATCAATGTCTTATCCTGTGAAGTTGCACTTGGATCTTCCAAAAGCAAGAGATGATCAGCGACTTGATTCTCTGTACCTTTTCTGTCCTTGATCTCTAATTCAAAATCCTGAAGCAAAAGAACCCATCTAATCAATCTAGGCTTTGAGTCCTTCTTTGAGACGAGATATCGAATTGCAGCATGATCAGTGAAAACTGTCACCTTCGTCCCAAGCAAATAAGTTCGAAACTTCTCAAAACCGTAGACAATAGCCAAAAGTTCTTTCTCAGTAGTAGTATAATTCAGTTGAGCACCATTGAGGGTCTTACTAGCATAGTAGACCACATGAAATATATTATTCTTTCTCTGCCCAAGAACTGCTCCAACTACATAGTCACTTGCATCGCACATCATCTCAAAAGGTTCATTCCAATCAGGTATAGTTATGACAGGTGTCGTGATCAAACTCTTCTTCAAGAACTCAAAAGCAACTAGACACTCGTCATCAAACTTGAATGGGACATCATTCTCCAGAAGATTGCATAAAGGTTAGAAATTTTTGAGAAGTCCTTGATGAACCGCCTATAGAAACCCGCATGACCAAGAAAGCTGCGAACTCCCTTAACGGAAATTAGTAGAGGAATATTGTAATAAACCCAATTTTTGGAAATTTTTGAGACCCTGATGAATAATAACTTTTGCTGATATTGCTGATTAATAAAAATTGTCAACCCACCATATGTAAGGGTTCTTTAATGGATATTCTGAGATCATATTAGCACTCCATAATGTATATGAGGGTATATAAAGATGGTCATAATTTGAATTCAGACATTTTATTTTTTCCCGAAAATCCACCAGATACCGACATAATTAAGTATAAGATAACATGATGAAAAAGATTTCAATTCAAGGATTATAAGAGAGGATCATTTAAGGAATATAAAATATTAAGAAAGGTTTAGGGAAGCCCAAGTAATAAGATCCTGGATATGATCCCTCAAACGATTAACGAGAATGAGAGTTAAGCGAACCGTAAAACAAATAAACGACCAAGGGGCAAGCACGTGCAAGTACTTGCATGGGAAGGAAGCTTCCAAGAGAAGCTAAAACATGTGGTTGTAATTAAAGAAACCCTCACACCATGATATTATGATATGTGGAAAAGGAATGATGCAAGCAATGACATAAGCAAGTGATGTCATCACTTTATCAAGATATTTGTTCAAGAATTATCCTCCACCAAGCATTTCTTTCTCATTTCCCAAGGAAAACCAAGCAAGAAAAAGCTCTCACCCATTTTCATCTTCATCCATTCGACCTTTTTATAGATGTGGTGAAATAGATTTTCAAAACTCAAGCTCTAGGCCATGGAAAATTACAAGGTTTGTTTCTTTGGATCCTATATTTCATAACTTAGTTTTGCTATAAGTTTGCAGCCAAGATTCCAAGGGTTCCTTATTTAAACAATTTGTCAAAGTTCTTTATGAATAGTGTTTTCAAGAACTAAATTTTTTTTTCTTATGTTTTCTTTAAGATCCAAGCTTGGTAGAGATAGTTCCTTATTTAAGCTTCATTTTGATATGCGGTTCGCTTAGATCCGATGTACAATTTAGGAAAAACGGTCGTTTTAAGTTACGGCATTTCGCGAACGAACCTTTACCCCTCGCTTAACTTTGAAACCTTGTTTAAGGCCCTTAAAAGACTAATTAGATTACGAAACAATTACATAAGGTGGATTAGGTAGTTGTTAAAGTACTCACAAAAGATTCGCCTTAAAATGTTTAATGGTTAAGTTTATAAAAATGGTGGAGCCGAGGGTACTCGAGCGACTAATGAAAATCGTTAAGGACAAAAGCGAGCATTAGGGTCTAAGTGGATAAAGTATAGTTTTTTAAGAGACCGTGGTTTAATTCCGGCTTATGTTGTTGTTCATAGGTTACCGGACCCACTCTAAGCTTAAGTCTACCCCAGAAGACTCAGGCAAGTTTTCTACCCGTATAACTGTTGTTGTGATGTATATATGTATATGCATTATCTTGTGATAAGTGCATGATTGTTATTAGCAAATCTTGTGATATATTGGAGCATGTTGATATGATATATATATATATATATGCATGCCTGTTTTATAATCTTGATATCTTGTTATCGACTCAATTGCTTAAAAACTGCATAATACCTATGCTAGAGATAAGCAGTAGTTGTGTATACCCTTAGTATAGGGGACCCGAAGGTGAACATTTTTCTAAACCGGGAGTCAATGTTCCCGAGTATAATATATATTATATATATATAGTTTTCTATAACTATTAATCGAATAAGGTATATTCGATAGTTTTGAATAATAATCAAACTTATTTTTTATTATTCAAATAAAGATCGTACTTTCGTATGAGTATATCTTTTGTTATTTATTATTCGTTTCAAGTATGAGTTTTAAAACTTCTACTTCAATTATTTTTATAAAGATTATCCTTTATGGGAATATTATTTAAATAATAATATTCAGATATTTTCTAATATATCGGGACTGATTTATTTTATTAAATCATCATTACTCTAAACATTCTTTAAAATATGTTCGAGTCTTCAAAATGATTTTAAAAGTTAGAGCAGATCCCAAAACTCGTTTTCAAATTTAAGATCTCCCTTTCGAAGGGGACTTGAATACTCGCTCAAAAATCTAAAGGATTTGGCTTTGTGGTGTATTTTATATTCGCAACGAGGTTGCTATTTTGAGAAAACAATTTGATTACTTGCCCAATGTTCAGGAAGTAAGTCCATCTAATTGAATCGGCATAAGCGACAGGCCGGGGTACGGTCTATGAAGGTGTAAGAGGCTGGGTGACAGTCCATCCACGCGTGAGTGGACGGGTAACGGTCTAGCGCGAGGTCCTAATGCGGCCAGGGTGATGACTGGCGAGGAATTCATCCATCTACAGTAGGAAAGGTTACTTAATGGGTGTCTTTGCCTGATTAGCAAGATATCGGGTTTACGCCAAAGTTTTCTTCTTTCCAAATTCATTGAGTATTATAATTCTGTTTATACTTTTCATAACAGAGGGTTTCAAGGAATGTATGAGATATATATAGGTGTATATATATATCGAGAATTAATGAAGTATCTAGTAACTTCATTTCTTTAAATGATATTTCAAAGATTGAATCTATTCAACTCTTATCTTGTAGTCTCATCTATGTGATGAACTTTTGAAACTGATTATACCTTGAACGGTGGTAGTTCAAGTAGTATTCGAAAAAGATACAAGTATATTGGAGTATCTTGTAACTTCATCGTTTCAACTTATATCTAGTTAATGATTATCTTATGCATGACAAAGATTTTCAAAAAAATGTTGAGACAAGGTTAGATATATGAGATCACCTTGCAACAATATTTTTATACAGTTATACACTGGAACTCTATGTATATTATGCATGGAAGAGGATTTCCAAGGTTTTAAAAAGTATATATACATATAATTGATTATTTTGCGACTTGGTCGCGTTAAGATATCAAACTTGGTTCAATTCTGGTTGACCAAGACTTTCATGAGTACTATGAGAATGCTCATATATTGTTAATTAGTATACATGTTATTTTGGTGGGCTTGTTGCTCACCCTTGTTTTATTCTTTCATCACACAAGAACAGCTAGGCAAGATGAACAGGATCAAGCTCCCAATTCACGAGCGGATAGGAAACATTCCGCAGTTCCTGTAGGCATTGATGTCGCTGTAGCTGAGGTAGGAACTACCAATAGGCTAGGCTTTCAACTTTTGATATACCAGACTTATGTATATTTATGAATTGTAATAATGGCATAGAATATGTAAATTTATTCAGAAACCCCTTTTGAGGTGTAATGACTTATAATTGTGGAATAAAATGACTTGTGTTATTTTGGTATTCATCTCTGAGATTATAACTTATGGTGTGTGTGTATTGTGGGGTCACAGTATGCAGTAATTGGTTATTTATTTAGATTAAGTGTTGTTAAGGGAAATGGAACTCGTGACAATCCGGATCCCCGACCCCGAATTTGGGGGTGTTACAATTATTTTCAATGACCCCAACTTTAGCTTTGTCCACCTCAAGACCTTTACTCGAGACCTTGTGACCAAGAATAATTCCCTATAGCACCATAAAGTGACATTTCTCCCAATTGAGAACCAAATTGGTCTCAATACACCTTTTAAGAATATCGTCAAGATTCTGCAAGCACTCATCAAATGAATCGCCAAACACAGAGAAATCATCCATGAACACCTCCATATTCTGACCAATCATGTCAGAGAAAATAGCCATCATGCATCTCTGAATTATGGTCGGTGTCCCACACAAACCAGAAGAAACTCTTCTAAAGGCGAAAGTACTAAATGGACAAGTGAAAGTAGTCTTTTCCTGATCTTCCGGAGCAATGCAAATCTGATTATAGATAGCTATTCAGAAGAAAATAGTACTCATGCTCAGCCAACTTGTCAAGCATCTGATCAATAAAAGGCAGAGGGAAGTGATCTTTTCTTGTTTCTTGTTCAGCTTTCTATAGTCCATGCAAACTCTCCATCTCGTGACTGTTCGAGTAGGAATGAGCTCATTTTTCTCATTAATTAGCAACAACGGTGATACCTCCTTTCTTTGGTACACACTGAACTGGACTCACCCAAGAACTGTTAGAAATGGGATAGATGATTCCTGCATCCAACCATTTAAGAATTTCCTTCTTCACAACTTCTTCCATAATCGGATTTAGCCTTCTTTGGTGCTCAACAGTAGGCTTGCTACCTTCCATCCAATCGCCGATTTAAATTCTCTCAGAATGCTTAAGAGTTTTTCCTCATCACTACCTGAAAGGTCAGATGCAATAATAACAGGCAAAGTAGATGCATCACCTAAAAATGCATACCTTAAGTGTTCAGGCAATGGTTTAACCTCAAGTGTCGGAGCTTCCTCAATAGATGGCTTGAGGCGCTTGGGAGGTTTGCTCAGCTCCTCCATTCCAAGAGATTCAAAAGGCATATCCATCTTCCTCTTCCAGGGAGAAGTATTTATATATTGTAATTTCTCATCACCTTCATCATCTTCACTATCAGAATTCCCCAACAAGGCCTTTTCTAAGGCATCAGACCTTAGAAATTGATCAAGTTCTGAAGTAACCACAGAGTCGACCAACTCCACTTTTAAGCACTCCTCATTTTCCGTAGGGAATTTCATAGCATTGAACACATTAAAAATTACATCCCGATCCAATAATCGCATGGTGAGCTTACCCTTCTACGCATCTATCAAGGTTCGACCAGTAGCCAAGAAAGGTCTTCCCAAGATTATGGGAATCTTCTTATCCTCCTCGAAATCAAGAATTACAAAATCAGCAGGAAAGATGAGTTTATCCACCTTGACAAAAATATCCTCAACAATGCCTCACAGATATGTAAAAGAACGATCAGCCAGTTGCAGAGTCATATAAGTAGGCTTTGGATCAGATAAATCCAACTTCTTGAAGATTGACAAAGGCATCAGATTGATGCCAGCTCCCAAGTCACATAAGCATTTGTCGAACGACATGTTAGGTCACACACACTGTAGAGGGGGTGAATACAGTGTAAAATACAATCAAATCGAACTTTAATATCTTAAGTAACAGAAAACAAACTTTATTGAAACAATAAACTCTGTTACAGTATGGAACTGTTACCTCTCACTGATGAACAAATATCACGAGAGCTGCTAGGGTTACAATCAATAATCTTCTCGAATATGATAACACTTATAGTGTAAACCCTATGTCTGTGTTTATATATTACACAGTTACAAGATAATCGCTAATTGATATGGAATATACTTCTGCTTCCTAAAATATATCAATCAGATATCTTTTCTTCCAAGTATTTCATTCTTCACGGAACTCCTTCTTCATACATATCTCTTCTTATGTTTATCTCGATCTTCTTTCCTTTAATCAGCTCTTATCTGATTGTCCTTCAGCACTTAAGTTCTGATATCCAACTTCTGATGATTATCTCCTGATAATATAAGTACTGATATCCTTAAGTCCTGACTTCCAGTATAAGTACTGATTCCCAGTTAAGTACTGATTTGTCCTATTAAGTAAGATCTGAAAACTAAACATAATCATATTAGCCATGACATTATCAAATATATCTAACAATCTCCCCCAACTTGTAAATTAGCATAATATACAAGTTTAACAGATATTTGATGATGTCAAAAATATTAAGTACAAATGCATGAGAATTAGACTAGATAGCTACAACTTACAGTCCTTAAAGCTTTACCAATATTTAACTTCTGATAACAACTTCAGTTTGTACAAATATCAGAATTTAAGCAGTTGTAGATCTTCGACTTGGCTTCATCTTCTGATCTCTCTGATGTCAGAAGTTGTTCTGAGATAGTTCTTCAACAAACATCTCTCAGCATATCTAAGTTCATCAATCATCCTCCTTTTAGCATCTTTAAGCTCTGCAGTATCTTCACCAATTTGAAAGATTGCAGCCCTGAGATCATTAATCTTTGCTTTTCTTATATCCTGATCCAGTCTGATCAAATAAGCTTTATCAGACTCAAGATTGAATTCCACAGCCCTGTAACCTAGAAAGGTAGTTATAATTTTAGCAGTGTTGGGCTTTATTTCAACTATATCATCCTTGTGATCTCTGTACTTTGGAACATATGTGCTATCAGACTTAACAGAATAAAGCCTTTTATGTCTCTAAATCTGATCCTTCAAATAGTTTGTTGCAGTTCCTGTCAATCTATCATCCACTTGAAGTAAGAATAGTACATGCTCCAGTTCTTCAAAATACTTCAATGGAATGGCATTTTGCCTTATATGATAAACCCTACCATCTGTCATGAAGTACAACAAGATGTGTTCTTTCAAGTAGGTATGGTAAACCATTTGTACAGATTCTAGTTGATTCAATCTCTCAGGAGTTGCTCCAATACCTGGTTCACTCAAGGAAGTTGGATCATTGGTAATGTTCTGTATTCTTCTTTCATCAGCACTTCCCAATCCAGTTTTATCTCTTGCTTCCTTTCCAGTAACTACTCTTGCTTCAAAACCACTTGCAGCGGTCTTCAAAGGTTGAGTCTGTTTTGCTTTAGTGAATCCTGGTAGGAGTGTCTTTGGTCTAACTTCTGATATCAAGTTAACTTGAGCTGTGTCAGAGGTTACTTGCTTCTTTGAAATATCAGAACTTACTTTATCTTGACTCTGAACAACTTGAGCCATGTCAGAGGTTGTTTTAAGAAATTTTCTTGAAGTCAGAGCAAGATCATCCTTTTCATCAGTAATTTCTTCATCCTCAGGAGGCACATAAACCTTGATAGGTTCACCAACCTTTTCTTTACCCTTGGATCTTGGATCTATCTGCGGTTGTGATTTAGCCAATGTTGCTTCAGCATTTGTCCTTTCTTTTATCACAATGCCTTTGAGTTTTGGAAGTGGCTTTTTACCAGAAGCTTCAGATTTAGATGTGACTTTCTCTGATTTAAGTCTGGCTTCTTCCTCCATTAAACTCTCCAAGTCCATTCCTGGATTTTCCTGAAGAAATAACTGTCTTGACATTTCCTCATCAAGATCTAAAAGTTCATCAGAACTTATCCTGTAAGTCATATGTCATAGCCTATTTGTATATTCGAGGATTCAACTCAACTCAAATAAGAATGTAATAAGTAAATAGTGGATCTACCGTCAGAGAGATCTCGCAAAGTAATATCTGTCAAAGGATTCAGAGAAAGGTTCATCTACAGACTTGAGGAGTTAATTCACTGGAAGAAGTTCAAGAAGTTGATCATGCCTCAGTGATATAAATCAAGATCGTGGATTTAATCAAGTGACAGAGATCTCGTCAGGGTATCAATAAATTACAAGGATTTAATCTGAAGAAAATCAAAGTGTCAAAGTCAAGATATGAAGAAACGTTACGGAAGTTAGTCACTCATGAACCAGACAGTACATCGAGTGTCAACGTTGAAGTGGTGGAATTGATTCATAATTTTCAGTGATTTTCAGAAGATTTGCAGAAGAATGGTTGCTGCTCAAGACTAGAATTAATTCTCTATTAATTAATTAATTCATCTAATTTAATTAAGAAAATAAATTATATCTGCAAAGAATAATTTATTTATTAATTGAATTAATTGATTAATTAATTCTGAATTAATTTTAGGAATTTTCAGAAGTTTAATTGGATTAAATTCAAGCATTAAATCAGCAAGACAATTGAAAATGAACTAGCATGACAATCAGGATTGTCATACCGATTGTCATGCTAGGCCATATTCAATTGTCACACCGAAAGTTACACTAGGAGGAGGATTGTCTTGCTAGTTCATTTTGATTGTCATGCTAGTTCATTCTGATTGTCATGCTAGTTCATTCAGATTGTCTTGCTAGTTCATTCAATTGTCCTACCGAAAGTCTTGCAAGCTTAAAGGATTGTCATTCCAATTCAATTGATTCAGCTGATTGATTAAATAGAAGCAGAGAAGCAGAATATCATTTTTAATCTCAATCAAAATACAAGAACAAAGTGCAGCCGCCTCTGAAACATATTATTCTTCATCTGCTTTATTCAAGATCATAATTTCTAGATTGTAATGTTAAATCTAATCCACTAGAAATCTTTATCTTGTTCTTGTGTATCAATCTAGCGGATCAAAATCCCTAGAACTTAATCTCAAATCGCGTTTAGCATTTGATTCTAATTATTGCAAAAATAGAAAAAGTTCATGTCGAATTTATTCTAGATTTGTGATAATTGATTTGAGATTAATACCTTATAATCGATACAGTTGTTGTAACACATTTCAAGTTTAATAATATTTTTATTTAACTTGAATTTTGTTTCACATTTTTTATTCCGCATTTTATTCGATTATTTGGTAACGTTTGTATTCAACCCCCCTTCTACAAACACATTGGGACCCAACAATTGGTATCAGAGCCTTCTGATTAACGAACAAATTAAGATCCTAGACTTTTGTGATTTTTCAACTCCTTGAATTTTTATTTATTCAAAAATTCATAATGACTTCACATAAAGTTGGAACCGTTAAAATTCCACAATTTGATAAAGAGAATTATATCATGTGGAAGAAGAAGATGCTATTATTTTTACAAGTTGCAAATCCCAAATATTCAAACTTGTTAAAGAAGGGTATAAAAACTCCGATGGTTATTGAACCGGAGGTAATAATAGATGGTGTGGTGACTACTGAAGCTAGAACCTATCCAAAAGAGCCTGAAGATTTTACTCCTGCTGAGAAGGAAGAAGCCTCCTTGGATGCCAGCCTTCAATTAATATTAATTGATTCACTTGATCCCTTGATGAACAGACATGTGATGAACTGTAAAAATTCCAAACACATGTGGGAAACTATTGAGGTGATTAATGAAGGCACAGAGGAAGTTAGGGAGAACAAGTTGGAAATCCTAACCTCTGAATATGAACATTTCAAATCAAATCCAGGAGAAGGAATTACTGAAGTGTTTGAGAGGTACAATGCGTTGATCAACAACCTGAACATCAATGGAAAGTATTATTCAATCAGGGAGGTCAACAAAAAGTTCCTTTTAACACTGCCAGCTCATCTTGAACATAGAATCACTGCCATTAGAGAAGCTAGAGATCTAAGTGAGATTTCTTTGGACAGGCTCTATGGAGTGTTAAAAACCTATGAGTTGGAGCAGATTCAACAGAAGGAAGTCTACGGGAAGGATAGAATGGTCAGCACATCTACTGCACTTGTAGCTGAAGGTCAACAACAACAACAATCTCAACAGTTAGAAAGAATGGTACAGTTTTCCAAGGGTGAGGAAAATGAGTTAGTAGCAGAATATGATCCTCCTACTACAAATCAATCAAGTGATGATTTTTATTCCTTGGAAGAGCTGGAGCAATTGGAAGATGAATCAATGGCCCAAATTGTCAAGAGATTCTCCCATGTCAGATTCAGGAGGAATCCCAAGCTTAAGTACAAGTCCAACTACAACAAATTCCAGAAAGGTGGATCTTCATCCTCTAACACCAGCAGTGGTGGGTACAAAACAGGGATGGTTGATCGAAGCACCATTAGATGCTATAAGTGCAATGAGTTGGGACACTTTGCCACAGAATGTAGGAAGCCAAAGCAAGTAAGAAAGAACTCTGAAAGGGCTTATCTGGCAAAGGGTAGAAGCTGGGATGATACTGACAGTGAAGATGAAGATGAAGGAAATCTTGCTCTTATGGCTATTGATGGAAAAGCTTCATCGTCAAGAATAGAGGTAAAACTTTCTGATGCTGAAATGGTTTATCATCTAAGAGGTAACTTAGATTGTGCACGTCGTGATAATGAACTGTTAAGTTTACAGATCACAGACCTTGAGAAAGAGGTCAATGAATTAAGACTTGTGCACATTAATCAAGACAAATTAAAAGAACAGGTATCTTTTCTAGAGAATAGAGTTGACTGTTATAGAAAACTCGAAACTATTCTCAAAGACAAGATCACCGGTCTTGAGACTAAGGTTAGAGCCTACTTCAATTCTTGTTCGAAGGCTAAAGAGTTCTACAGTAAGCAATCTGTTAATCAAACATCTGGAATAGGTTATGATTACAATGTTGCTATTGGAGAATTAGGCATAAACTCCCCTCCTCGTGTATGTGCTAAAGGGAGGGAAGTACCACATGTGCTTAAGGGTGTTGATGAACCCCTCTATAAACCATCAATTGCTGAACCATTTGATGCGACCTCTTCTGTTATTCAAGAAGAAATACGTGCTGAGGATCATGCTTATGAGAAGATTGTTTCCAAGTCAAGTGAGTCGAAAGTTCCAGTCAAAGTTGTGAAAGCAACTGAGACTAACTCAGATACACATGAGTTGGATAACAATAATGCCATGTCTACCATGCATAAATTACCTGCTGTTAATCACTCTCATAAAGCATGTGGTGTTGCTAATTGTATGTCTTGTGCTTTTAATATGATGTATGCTTATTTTATTGGTAAGCATGTGTCTAATGATAAGACTACTCCTCGTCAGCATGTGAATAACAAGAAGCATGATAGGTCTAAGACTGCTAGTCCTTCTAAGGCTAGAAAGGAGACATTTGTGCCTAAGCTTAAACAGAAATTTGTTAAGGCTGTTTACAAGGTCAAATGTTCAGTCATTGAGGATGTTGAGATCGTTAAAATTAAAAATGTTGTTTTGCCTGACAAAGGACAATTCTACAAGTATGCCGGGCCCAACCAAGTTTGGGTTCCGAAGAAGGTCTAATCCATTTGAAGTGCAGGGCAGTATACAGGTGTAACCGGTAGTGTGGATTCTTGACAGTGGATCATCAAGACATATGACCGGAGATAGAGCCCTGCTATCAAATGAGGATTGAGAAAGCTGGCCCCCTGGTTACCTTTGGAGATAACAGCAAAGGTTTATCTGAGGGATATGGCTGTTTGCAAGCTGGGAATGTTATCATTGTAATTTTGTATATTGTGCTAGGTTATTATCAGGAAGCAGTATCTAACATATAGCACCAGTGACGAGACTTGAGAATATTATGACATATCAGGCACTTGCTGCACATTACACTTGGAATTGTACTCTAGTAAGATGTGTACAAGTGTACTCCTGGTTGGTGAGTTAAAAGAGGAAGTCAGTGCACCACAGTTCATGGACTTTGCAGTTGCAGATCTATTGGACTATGCAATCTCTTCTTCACAATCTCACTTCAGGTTGGTATGAACTAGTATACTGCTCAAGTAATCGTCAAGGACATGGTATGGCACTCTAACAGAAGTTATAATTTTATATGAATAAGTAGAGTCGTCATATTAATAACTATCTTATCACTAAGCACAATCATATTGTTTTATATGTGCAGTGGTATATTGATTATGCAACATAACAATTAGTATCTAAAGTACTTGACAAGTATCGGTCAATGATATCTTGTTAACATTATGTTGCAGATATTTGTAAGCTTTTGACATGAATGAGAATTACTTAGACTTTACCCTAAGTGATCAATGTTTTATCAAAAACTCATTCATATTGAAAAATAAAAATTAAACTTCTTTCTACATTAGTGATTTCTTATTTCATGTAAAATCTTTTGAAATCACTATTGTAAATCATTTTCTCTCTATTACCATATGTTTTGTGTTACAGGTTCAGTCTCCAATGACTTTCTTTCATTGACAGTCATGAGGTTGAAAACCCACAACGTCTATCCCAGACTGTAAAGACAAACACAAAAAACAGAACCAACCAACACTCTTTTACCACTAAAAGTAGTATGAATGAGCGTGAGGGAGATAGTGCCTAGTGCACCACATAAGGAAGGTTCTGTAGTCAACCCAGTAGCTCTGTCTCCTACATAGATGAGTAGTATTTAAACCGAGACAACTGCTAGCCCCCATACATCTTCTCAAAAAGATGTAATGGCTGAAAAGGCACAAAAACAGTTACTAGATTCATTCTCTCAACAGGGTGAGTCTATTGAATTTTGCCTATCGGCCAAGGTATCTGATGTAGTGTCACCACTTCAAACATAATCAATTCTTGATGCACAAGGAGAGGTTACACACACAAAGGATGAGTTGACGGAAACAAGAGTTTCGACCATTTTAAGGTCAGATTCGATTGTTCAAGGTTCGTTAGTGGACCAATTGCCTTTACAGGTGTTAGGAGAGGATACTGATCCAAAAGCCATATGTCAGTGGTCAGTGTCTACCTCCCCAGGCTTAAATCCCCTGGATGCATCTGCGGATAGTGGATCTGACATAGGCGCAGATCGGCAACTTGTTGACAATGATTCAGATATTACCTGATGAGTCACAAGGAAGTGTCTTCACAGACATTAGAAGGGAACTTTGATCTTTATGCTAAAATCGTTGGATCATTGTTTACCTTCCCAGAATTCAAATCTGGAACCCTAAAAGGGAAACTAGCAACTTGTAGATTATGACTCAGATTTATCCAGATGAGTTTAACAAGGATGGGGATTTGTGAACTCCCATTGCACCACCTGTGACCTCCTTAAAGGATGGCTAAGGTGATTTTCCTTGCAGGTACAGCTGGATTATGGAGCTATGAGAGAAGAGTGATACACTTATGAGAATGAGTGTAAACACGAGTGGAGAGAAGAGTGAAACACATGTGAGGTACACTAAACAGGATCACACACTCACAGTGAGGTAGAAAAAGAAACTACTTGTTATTTCTTTTCCAACCAAGTGAAATATGAGAACTCCTTCAGACGACGGCATACATTCCTTCTTTAAGGGGGAGATAAAAGCTTAAGAAATAGTTTGGAGGATTCCTCAACTAAGGGGGAGAAATAGCAGGGAGGAAGAAAAAGATCCTAAATGTACACTACACCACACCATTGTTGTTTCTAACTACGGATCCTATTGTATGGGAGAGGTGGTAAACACAAGGTGATTTCCTAGTAAGGGAAGAAGCTGTTAGGGGAGTACCATTGGTTTTTATCTGCGGATCCTATTGTACGGGAGAGGTGGTAAAACGAAGGTGATCTTCTTTAATCAGTTGATTCTCATAGGGGGAGAAGCAAGAGATATGGGCTTCTCAACAGGAAATGTGGTTGTACAAATGAAGATGGAACTACTTGAAGATATGTTCAGTCTAGAGGAACATCTACTTAGAATCTGGAAAATGTTAAATCTCATCCAGAACTTTTCTGCTATTTACTTTGCATGTATGTTTATATCTTTTTCTTATTTGTTAGTTGAGTTATCCTCTAGGTATTTGTGTGTTATTGTCTAACAAACAAATAGGGGGAGATTGTAAGTCATATGTCATAGCCTATTTGTATATTCGAGGATTCAACTCAACTCAAATAAGAATGTAATAAGTAAATAGTGGATCTACCGTCAGAGAGATCTCGCAAAGTAATATCTGTCAAAGGATTCAGAGACAAGGTTCATCTACAGACTTGAGGAGTTAATTCACTGGAAGAAGTTCAAGAAGTTGATCATGCCTCAGTGATATAAATCAAGATCGTGGATTTAATCAAGTGACAGAGATCTCGTCAGGGTATCAATAAATTACAAGGATTTAATCTGAAGAAAATCAAAGTGTCAAAGTCAAGATATGAAGAAACGTCACGGAAGTTAGTCACTCATGAACCAGACAGTACATCGAGTGTCAACGTTGAAGTGGTGGAATTGATTCATAATTTTCAGTGATTTTCAGAAGATTTGCAGAAGAATGGTTGCTGCTCAAGACTAGAATTAATTCTCTATTAATTAATTAATTCATCTAATTTAATTAAGAAAATAAATTATATCTGCAAAGAATAATTTATTTATTAATTGAATTAATTGATTAATTAATTCTGAATTAATTTTAGGAATTTTTAGAAGTTTAATTGGATTAAATTCAAGCATTAAATCAGCAAGACAATTGAAAATGAACTAGCATGACAATCAGGATTGTCATACCGATTGTCATGCTAGGCCATATTCAATTGTCACACCGAAAGTTACACTAGGAGGAGGATTGTCTTGCTAGTTCATTCTGATTGTCATGCTAGTTCATTCTGATTGTCATGCTAGTTCATTCAGATTGTCTTGCTAGTTCATTCAATTGTCCTACCGAAAGTCTTGCAAGCTTAAAGGATTGTCATTCCAATTCAATTGATTCAGCTGATTGATTAAATAGAAGCAGAGAAGCAGAATATCATTTTTAATCTCAATCAAAATACAAGAACAAAGTGCAGCCGCCTCTGAAACATATTATTCTTCATCTGCTTTATTCAAGATCATAATTTCTAGATTGTAATGTTAAATCTAATCCACTAGAAATCTTTATCTTGTTCTTGTGTATCAATCTAGCGGATCAAAATCCCTAGAACTTAATCTCAAATCGCGTTTAGCATTTGATTCTAATTATTGCAAAAATAGAAAAAGTTCATGTCGAATTTATTCTAGATTTGTGATAATTGATTTGAGATTAATACCTTGTAATCGATACAGTTGTTGTAACACATTTCAAGTTTAATAATATTTTTATTTAACTTGAATTTTGTTTCACATTTTTTATTCCGCATTTTATTCGATTATTTGGTAACGTTTGTATTCAACCCCCCCTTCTACAAACACATTGGGACCCAACATATCCTTTTACCAGTAGCAGAATTTATTATTTTCCCAGTATCAGAACTTGTCCTGTGACTTGTGATTTCAGCTTTTCTTGATGTGAAACCTCTACCTTGACTATGACCTCTACCCATTCTACAGCGTCCTTGATCATCCTTTTCATTTTCCTTCCCTTTCAGTGTCTTGTCAGTCTTGCATTTGGACTTAATTACTTTCTCCCCCTATTTGGCATCAGCAGGAAGTAGAAGAGAGACAAGCAATTCCACTGAGGCTTGGATTTCAGTAAGTTGAGATTGCTGAGAAGCTTGATTTGTCAGAATATCATTAATCTGAGCTTGTTGTTTCTCTTGAGTCTTCTCAATATAAGTAATCCTGTCAAAGGTAGGTTGGAAGAACTTTTTCTTATCAATCTTTTGAATTTGTTCCTGTTTGATGAATTCTTCCTGAATCTTGTGTAACTCTGCGTGAGTAATTGAATGAAGACCTTGTAGATGTTTAGTACTCAATGCAGTGACTCTAAGCTGGGTTTTGAAATCATCAGAATTTAACATTTCATCAGCTTTAGTCAAGTGCTCAGCAAGATGCTTTTCAGTTGGAACACAGGAAACTGAGTTCCACTCCTTAGTCCACTCCTTTCCTGCAGGAGTTTCAATCCAAGGCACTGGTGCTTCTCTGGTAACAAACTTCTTAACAAGTCCAGACTTAAGAATAGTTTGTTGAGGAGCATGTCCTGAAGGACCTGCTGCATCAGCATCTGCATTTGGAGCAGCATCACCAATATCTCTAGCATTTGCAGCATCAGAACTTACAGAATTAGTATCTTCGGATAAGACAACAGTGTGAGTAGCAATGGAGGCTTCAGCATCCTCTAATTGCTGATCTGGTTCAAAGGTCTGATCAACAGCCATATCCTGATGCTCACCTATATTCTGATCATCAGCATTTAGATGCAGAGAAGGTGTAGTAGATAACTCTGGAGTTTGAACAGCATCAGTAACAGGTGTTGTTGATAGATTATTTGTTGTTGGAGCTTCTAGGAAAATTACTTCAAGCACAACCAAGTTTTGAACATCAATATCAGCACTTGTGCCTGGATCAACAGGAGATACAGATGGTGTGTTGGCCTTTTCAGAAACAGCTTCCTGAGATGGAGTTGATGGAGAAGAAGTGACTTTAGCAAATTCCTTTTCTTGTGAGATCAGAGATTCCTGATCCCCTTCCTTAACTGCTTCCTCTTCATCATCTGAAACTGGCCTATTTGCCCTCTGTTTCTTGTATCTCTTTGTAGATTTGGATTCCTTGGGAGTTTCAGGAACTGTCATTCTTCTAAGCCTCTTGAGAAGCCTAGATCCCCCAATTCCAGAATCCTTCTGAGAAGTCTCTTTCTCAACTTCATCAATAACAGGTTCTGAAGAAGGAACTTGGTCCTCAGTATCAGATTCATCTCTCAAGGCAATCTCCTTCGCTTTTGAGGTGTTTGAGGAACAGTCTTTGTCCTCTTTGGCTTGGAAGATGAAGGCTTCACAGTAAGTACGGAGGTTGAGGGTTGAACTGTCTGTGAAGTGGAGAGATAGGATTTGATATATTGCCTGAGGGTTGGTTGAGTAGAATGGGTGGTAGGTGCTGATGGTTGTTGTGGTGTTTGGGAGGTTGTTATTGGTTGGACATCAGAATAAACAGATCTATAAGTATCAGGATCAGCATTTACTAAGATCTGTTTTACAGATTGAGGAATCTGTAAAGGTCTAACCACTGATTTCTTAGTGTCAGCATTTATCAGGTCATTGAAGTAACGTTTTGCAACCTTAAAAGGTGGAGTTGAGGAACTGACTAATTGAAGTTCATCAGTACAAAAAGTATATATAAGTTGACATAATCTAGCAAAGTAAACAACATTCCTATCCTCTGTCATCCTATCCCCAATAAAACCAATTATAGCAGTTGCAAAATCAAAATGAGTTTGGTTTATAATAGCATACCCGATGTGCTGACTCAGAATTGGGATAGCATCAAAATTCGAACACTTGTTCCCAAAAGCTTTAGTGATGCATTCGAAGAAGAAGCTCCATTCTCTTCTGATATGAGCCCGTTTCAACTGCCCAAGCTTTGCCAAACTCCATTCATACCCCAAATGGGCCATTAAATCCTGAAGAGCTGATTCCTCTGGAATTGAAAAGGTACATCCTTTTGGGAGATGTAGAGCCTTGCGTATTGTACCAGGAGTGACTGCATATGAAGAATCACCCACTTCGAAAATAATACTGGGAGTGCCATGTGTATACCATTATCAAAGTGCCCAGTCCGCCAAAATGTCAGAACTTGTTGGCTCGAAAAGACTGAAGGCTGGGTCAATGCATACCCAATCTCACTATGTGCAAGAAGATCTTGCACAAAATGCAATTCAGATGGAGCTTCAGCATGATCAAGAATTGCAGCATAGTTATTTGGAACAAACTTAGCTCCATCAATGATTAAATCCTTAGGTGCCATGTGAAAATTGAGATTTAAGAGTGCCTGTTAGGTGTTTGAGAAAATGTCCGTACGAAAAACCAACGTGAGAAGAAGAAAGAGAGTAAAAGCAAGTAGAGAAAAAGTATGAAAGGAAATAAAAGATTAAAAAATCTTCTCTCTGTCTTACTTATACTCCTTTTTTTTAAAAAAAAAATGTAACCGTTGGACATCTGTCAGACATGCAGTAATAACGGATAGTTACTGGGCTCGAGAAAACAGTAATCATTACTTACCCACTTACAGTTTTTCAAGGAAAAACCGTTCCACTTACCCAGATATTCCATTAATCAAGGTGAAACAGTTTTAATTCAAAATTGAAACCGTTCCCACTTATTTAATTATTTTTCACTGCAACATTATTCTGAAAATAAATCAAGTGAAAATGACCAAAATAAATTAGATGAGTAAGTACTGATAAAGTAAAATCAGAACTTAGAATTTATATGGTCATCAGAATATGAATATTTATCAGGATTTATCAATGCATTACAAAATATCTCAGAGACAAAATATTGAAACAAAAACAAATTTCATTAATATATCAAGAGAATACATTCATGAAATTGAAAGTACATCAGAATTTATACAAGATTTCCCTAAGCTGCTAAACCTAACATCAACAGCCTTAGTCCTAGCTCAAGAAGCAGGGCAAGGCTGATGATGAAGAAAAACAGGAAGAAAAAAATAAATCATTTCTTCTTCCTACTCTCGACAAACAGAATGGCGAGTCGAATGATTCGCTCTTGCTGGCGGAGAGCTTCTAGCCTTTCCTCCTCCAATCGCTCCAGATGGCGATGGTAATCCATATAGAAGAACAGGAGGTGGGTGAGTACCTCCTGTGGGACAGAGTCCCATATCTCATCAGGAATGGCAGTGACGTGCCATTCCTGCCACCAATCGGCATAGCTTAGCTCCATATTGAAGGTTTCGTAGTTCAAAAACATGTTGTATCTGACCATGGTGTTTTTGATAGAAAAAATATGAAGGTAAGTTTGTGAGAAAAGATTTGATGGGAAGGCTGATGTGAAGTGGTTGCTTATATAGGCAGGAGAATGCCAGGAGACGCAAAGAAATTTAATGTTGACAGGTAGAATTAATTCTACCTCGTCTCCCCAGACTTGGAAAAAGAAAAACATTCATTGGAAAGAGAAAACATGGTTTAATGCGCACAAGAAGCAAGTAAAAGTTGACTGTTTAAGTACGAATATCACTAACCCTAACCATAGTGACTATTAATCTTCCACTTCACATATTTTAGTTTGAACCGAGACTGTTATTAAATTTTATCCACAGATAAGTCAAGTAAAGAATTAGACTGTAATATCAGAACTTAGACTTATATCAGAACTTAACAGTCATCTGATCATAATTTCTTAACTCGAAAAAGGAATGCCTATCTTAGGAAGTCCTCACACAAATTCTGATTTATATTCTTCAGAACTTAATCATCAGATAATGTAATCAGAACTTGTCCTCAGAATTTGTGCAATGAAACACAATGACTGTTCATCTAAAACAACATAGATCACCACAGTAATTTTCATCATTCATATGGAGTGATTAGTGTGTGCATTAAGCTAAATATCAGACAAAGAGTAAAGTCTGATTCACTTCAGTACATCTTAGAAATAAGGCATAACTAAAACTTTGCTAAAGAGCTGTCATTATCCTGAAACCTACTGATGAATGAGTTCATGCTTGAGTCCACCTCAACTATTTTGTGCTAATTTTATGCATCTTTTTAAAGTCCATTTCACAGTGGCTTCTCAGTGTAAGTGAGTCACGACTGCTTATCAGAATTTATGCTATTATCAGAGTATTTCTCCAGTAATCATAGAGTGTGAAAAGTCACCAAGAAAATATTTTAGTTGCTTTTCTGATGCATATTACTTAATACCAGCAATGCACTTGGGTCGTCCCTTCCACATTTTTACTCTAGATCTCAAAGGAGTACCTGATTTTATTCTTTGATCCTTTTGCTTTTTCTTTTGATAAGTGAGGTTTATCAGCACTTAGTGCATTCAGCAGATTTACTAGTATCATAACTTAACAGATGAGTAGCATTATTCTAATTTGTGACTTAGTAATAAGATAGACAAAGTAAACTCAACTAAGCTCAATTATCAGAATTTGCTTGTGTCAATAGATTTCCACAGAAATAATTACTTCTTATATGGGATCCTTTGTTTATTGAAGACTACTAGGTCAGCATCTAGCACAGTTATCCTCATAGGATTGAATAGTTACTTAAACAGACATATCACTTATCAGAGTTTAGTAACATATATCAGACAACAGTCAGTACTTAAACACATTTATCAATTAAGCACAGAATGCACAAAGAGATTAAATTCTGTAAATACTGATCATAAAGTCTGATATAACAGAACAAAACTAAGCAGATTTAGAGAAAGAACCTGAAACCATTCCAAGTTCATTTACCAATCTTGTAAAAGTGGCTTCACACAATGGTTTTGTGAAGATATCTTCTAGTTGTTGACTAGTTGGAACAAAGTGCAATTCCACTGTACCTTCATCCACATGTTCCCTGATGAAGTGATACCTGATGCTGATGTGCTTTGTCATAGAGTGTTGAACTGGATTACCTGTCATAGCAATAGCATTTTGATTATCACAGTAAATAGGGATTTTGAAATATGTTAACCCATAATCCAGTAACTGATTCTTCATCCAAAAAATCTGTGCACAACTGCTTCCTGCAGCAATATACTCTGCTTCTGCAGTTGATGTGGAAATTGACTTTTGTTTCTTGCTGAACCAAGAAACCAATCTGCCTCCAAGAAATTGGCAGCTTCCACTTGTGCTTTTCCTGTCAATTTTGCAACCTGCAAAATCTGCATCTAAGTAACCTATTAGTTTAAAATCTGATTCTCTAGGATACCACAATCCCAGATCAGTTGTTCCTTTAAGATACTTGAAAATTCTTTTCACAGTTGTTAAGTGAGGTTCTCTTGGATCTGCTTGAAATCTTGCACAAAGACAGGTAGCATACATGATAGCAGGTCTACTAGCAGTTAGATAGAGTAGAGAGCCAATCATACCTCTGTAATCAGTAACATCTACTGATTTACCAGTATCCTTATCCATTTTTGTTGCAGTGGCCATGGGAGTGGATGCACTTGAACAATCTTGCATTCCAAATTTCTTCAGCAAGTTTCTGGTGTACTTAGTTTGACAAATAAAAGTGCCTTCTTCATTCTGCTTGACTTGAAGGCCCAGAAAATAGCTAAGTTCCCCCATCATACTCCTTGACTGCATCAGTTTGGCAAACTTCTTGTAAAGTCTGTCATTTGTAGACCCAAAAATGATATCATCAACATAAATCTGGACTAGAAGTAAGTCTTTTCCATGGTTGAGGTAGAACAGTGTTTTGTCTATTGTTCCTCTGTTGAATCCACTTTCCAGAAGAAACTGAGCTAAAGTCTCATACCATGCTCTAGGAGCTTGCTTAAGTCCATAAAGTGCTTTATCAAGCCTGTATACATAATCTGGATGTTTGGAATCTACAAAGCCTGGAGGTTGTTCAACATATACTTCCTCCTCTAATTCTCCATTGAGAAATGCACTTTTCACATCCATTTGAAAGACAGTAAACTTTTTGTGAGCAGCATAAGCCAAAAATATCCTTATGGCTTCTAACCTAGCAACTGGTGCAAATGTTTCATCATAATCAATTCCCTCCTGTTGAGAATATCCTTTTGCAACCAGCCTTGCCTTATTCCTTGTAATTATGCCATCACTATCAGTTTTGTTTCTGAATACCCACTTTGTACCAACAACAGATCTATTCTTTGGTCTTGGCACTAGGGTCCAGACTTTGTTTCTTTCAAATTCATTTAACTCTTCCTGCATTGCTTGCACCCAATCAGCATCTTGAAGAGCTTCTTCTACTTTCTTTGGCTCAGTCTGAGAGAGAAAAGAATTGTAAAGACATTCGTTCGAAGTACCTGTTCTAGTTCTGACACCTGCATCAGGATTTCCAATTATCAAATCAGGTGTATGTGATTTTGTCCACTTCCTTGCAGATGGAAGGTTTTCTCTAGAACTGGATGCTCCCCCATGATCCATGTTGTCTTCATTTTCATTTTCTGATGCTCCCCCTGAAACTATGTTCTCTGAGTTGGATTCTTCAGAATTTAGATTTTCAGCACTATCAGAACTTGGCTTATCAGAACTTGACGAATCAGAACTTGAAGAGCCAGATGTATGTTCTGATGTTTCTTGAGATGTGGTATGATCTTGAGTATGCTCCCCCTGCATAGGTGCATCTTCCTTTGGCGTAGTCACCATAGTTTCAATAACATCAGAGTTTAATCCATCAGAGTTTATAGTATTAGGATTAGACTGTCAGGATTTTCAGTATCAGAATTTGAGTCTTCATTTTCAAATCTCAGCTGATCATGATCAATAAAATCTTCAAGACCAGTAATCTTCTTGTCATCAAAAGAGACATTGATAGATTCCATGACCACTTTTGTTCTCAAATTATAGACTCTGAAGGCTTTTGTGGAAAGTGGATATCCAACAAAAATTCCTTCATCGTCTTTTAGATCAAACTTGGATAGCTGTTCAGGATGAGTCTTGAGAACAAAACACTTGCATCTAAATACATGAAAGTACTTCAGATTTGGCTTCTTTTTCTTCACCATCTCATATGGTGTTTTTCCTTGCTTGTTAATGAGTGTTGCATTTTGAGTAAAATAAGCACTCTGCACAGCTTCAGCCCAGAAATAGGTTGGAAGCTTTGCTTCTTCAAGCATTGTACGTGCAGCTTCAATGAGAGTTCTATTCTTCCTTTCAACAACTCCATTTTGCTGTGGAGTTCCAGGAGCATAAAATTCCTGCTTAATTCCATGGTTTTTGCAGAACTCTTCCATTATCAAATTCTTAAACTCAGTGCCATTATCACTCCTTATTGTTTTCACAAAATCTTTGACCAATTTATCCAGATGTTTGGCATGATCAATCAAGATAGATGCAGTTTCACTTTTTGTGTGCAAGAAATACACCCATGTGTATCTAGTGAACTCATCCACTATGACCAATGCATATTTCTTCTTTGCAATAGACATGACATTTACTGGACCAAATAGATCAACATGTAGTAGATGATAAGGCTCAAGAATTGATGATTCAGTCTTGCTCTTGAATGAAGATTTTCTTTGTTTGGCCTTCTGACAAGAATCACAAAGGCCATCAGGAACAAATACTGGCTTTGGCAGTCCTCTCACAAGACCTTTCTTGACCAGCTCATTTATATTGTTGAAATTTAAATGAGAGAGTTTCTTGTGCCAATTCCAGCTTTCTTCAATTGATGCTCTACTCATCAGACAGATTGCAGAACCATCAGTACTTGTTGAAAGCTTAGCTTCATAAATGTTACCACGCCTGTATCCTTTTAGAATAACTTTGCCTTTAGATTTACTCACAACTTCACAGTGTTCTTCAAAGAAATCAACATGATAACCTCTGTCACAGATTTGACTTATACTCAGCAGATTGTGTTTAAGTCCTGAGACCAGAGCTACTTCTTTAATGATGACATTCCCAAGATTGATATTGCCATATCCCAATGTTTTTCCAATGTTGCCATCTCCATAAGAAACACTTGGGCCAGCTTTCTCCACAAAGTCTGATAGCAGGGCTTTATTTCCAGTAATTTGTCCTGAACATCCACTGTCCAGAACTAGAATATTTTTCCTGTTGCCCTGCAATCACAAAGACCACAATGATTAGTTTTAAGGACCCAGACTTGCTTGGATCCTTTGGCCTTATCAAGTTTGTTAACATTTGCAGCGGATTTAGCATCAGAGTTTATGTTAACATTTTTCTTATCAGAACTTACACTATCAGACTTTGAATCAGAATTTACACTAGAAGGAACAATGGAAATTTTCTTCAAAGAAGGTTTTAATTGATAATAATCATAGTACAAGCTATGATATTCCTTACAAGTATAAATGGAATGCCATAAACTACCACAATGAAAACGAGGATTCTGTGGTTTATATTTAACAGACTGACTCTTAACTCCTGATTTTGAAGGTAAGGAGTTAATGTTCTTATTCTTCCTACAAAAAGAAGCCAGATGGTTAGAACTTCCACAGTTATGACATGTTTTCCTAGGAGCATCAGGAACAGGTTTATAATCATTGCTTTTATTCATACCTTCCTTTCCATTCCTATTTTTTCTAGGTGATTTTACCTTGTTTACATTCTTAGCATCTTTCAGCTTATGCTTAAGCTGCTTCTTAGTCATTAAGCCTATGTTTACTTCAGCTGTCTTTTCCTGTTTTAGTTTGTCAGAAGTTAATCCCTCTCTAACTTCTGATTTATCATTATCAGACTTTACAGTTACAAACTTAACAGGTTTTAACTTTGGCTTTTGCTTAACAACAGACTTAATTTCTACAGTTCCTTTATGATTCTTATCCTCTCCATAACCTAAGCCCTCTTTCCAATTTTCACTACTTAGCAAATTTTGAGTTGTTCTGCCAGAGTTAGTCCAAGTCCTGATTATCTCTCTTTCCTTTTCTAACTCAGTTTTTAGAGATTCATTCATTTTTAGCACTTTATCCCTAATATAAAAAGCATCATCTCTATCCTTCTGAGTTTGATGGAACATAACTAACTCTTTTTCTAAGAAATCATTTCTTTTCTTAAAAGCAAGATTTTCAGAAGTTAATCTTTCACATGTTAAAGTTTGATCTCTATAACTAACAAACATGGTTTTAAGATATCTTCTCAACTCATTAATATCATCAGTATGAAAAGCATAAGTAGTCTGAGGTACCTTTGTTTCAGCAGCTTCAGAACTGCTCTCAGCACTTTCTTTATCAGCATTTTCCATCAACGCATAGTTCTCCTCACTTTCAGAGTCTGAGGTGTCTGTCCAGCTTTTCTGCTTTGTGACAAGAGCCTTGCCTTTGTCACCCTTTACCTTCTTGCAATCAGGAGATATGTGGCCTTTCTCACCACAGTTATAGCATTTGACATTGGTATAATCTCCTCTATCAGACTTTCCTCCTCTGCCTTCAGATCTTCTGAGATTATTCTTATCAGAACTTATGCCTTTCCTGGAAAACTTCTTTCCCTTCCTGAACTTCCTGTATACAATCTATGTGATCCCTTTCACCATAAGAGCACACAGCTTCATCATCTCCTCATCAGCATCAGTCTCAGGCAAGCTTTCAGAATCTGAGTCACCATCACTTTCAGAACTTGATGACTCAGTTTCAGACTTTGTGAACAGAGCTTTACCCTTGTCTTTCCTTGAGGTAGCTGCCTTGGGGGATTCTTCTTCAGCCTTAAGAGCAACTGCCCTTGACTTTCCTCCTTTCCTCTTGCTTCTTTGTTCCATCTCAAGTTCATGAGTCTTGAGCATTCCATAAATTTCATCAAGAGTTGTTTCATCAAGATTGTAATTGTCTCTTATTGTTGTTGCCTTCAAATCCCAACATTCAGGAAGAGCTAACAGGAATTTAAGATTTGAATCTTCAAGATCATACTCCTTATTAACCAGTGACAGATCATTCAAGAGTTTGACAAATCTATCATATAAATCAGTCAATGATTCATTAGCCTTTGAGTCAAAGTGTTCATACTCTTGAGTGAGTATTGTCTTTCTGTTCTTCTTAATTGTATCAGTTTCCTGACACCTTGTTTCCAGAGCATCCCATATCTCCTTAGCAGTCTTGCAGTTAATTACCCTGTTTGACATTACATTATCAATGGCACTATGCAGTAAGTGTCGTACCTTAGCATCCTTAGCAATTGATGCGATATCTTCAGCAAGATAATCACTCTTTTCCTTTGGTACAGTCTTTGCTGCCTCACCTGCAACTGCAACATCGAGCTTGGTTGGTTTGTGAGGCCCTTCCTTGATTTTATCAAGATATTCTGGATCTATAGCTTCCAGAAACATGGTCATCCTCACCTTCCATATGGCATATTCAGATGGTCTCAGTATGGGAACTCTGATGGTTTCATACCGACTTTGGATTTGTGTCTTTGGAGGTTCTTCAGTTTTGGTAGGCTTAGTTGGAGTTTATGTGTCAGACATGATTGTGTTTGGATCTTTAACTGTATGTGTGTTAACAGATAGGCTCTGATACCACTTGTTAGGTCACATACACTGTAGAGGGGGTGAATACAGTGTAAAATACAATCAAATCGAACTTTAATATCTTAAGTAACAGAAAACAAACTTTATTGAAACAATAAACTCTGTTATAGTATGAAACTGTTACCTCTCAGTGATGAACAAATATCACGAGAGCTGCTAGGGTTACAATCAATAATCTTCTCGAATATGATAACACTTATAGTGTAAACCCTATGTCTGTGTTTATATATTACACAGTTACAAGATAATCGCTAATTGATATGGAATATAATTCTGCTTCCTAAAATATATCAATCAGATATCTTTTCTTCCAAGTATTTCATTCTTCACGGAACTCCTTCTTCATGCATATCTCTTCTTATGTTTATCTCGATCTTCTTTCCTTTAATCAGCTACTATCCTTATCTGATTGTCCTTCAACACTTAAGTTCTGATATCCAACTTCTGATGATTATCTCCTGATAATATAAGTACTGATATCCTTAAGTCCTGACTTCCAGTATAAGTACTGATTCCCAGCTAAGTACTGATTTGTCCTGTTAAGTAAGATCTGAAAACTAAACATAAATCATATTAGCCATGACATTATCAAATATATCTAACACGACACCTTTCCAATGGTGCAAGGAATAGTGAAGCTTCTAGGATCTTTAAGCTTCAGAGGCAACTTCTGTTGCAGCACAGCACTGCATTCCTCTGTGAGAGCAACTGTCTCTAAGTCATCAAGCTTCACCTTCCGAGAGAGTATACCTTTCATAAACTTCGCATAACTAGGCATTTGTTCAAGAGCTTCAGCGAAAGGTATGTTGATGTGAAGTTTCTTGAACACCTCCAGAAACTTCTCAAACTGCTTATCCAACTTTTTCTTTTGCAGCCTCTTAGGAAAGAGAGGTGGAGGATAGATCTGTTTCTCCCCTGTATTACCCTAAGGAGGAGTATGTTCAATGGTAGTCTTCCTTGGTTCCACTTCAGCTTCCTTCTATACTTCTTCCTCAGCTATAGCTTCTTCATTCGAAACTTGAGAGTGTTCGGGATTTGCAACCTACCCAGACTGTAACACCCTCCAAATCCGGGTTATAGATTTGGGGCATTATTAACACTAACTACTTACTAAACCTGTACAAGCATAATATAAATAAATAATTACCCCGAACTACTACTACTCGAGATCTTTTCGAGGTTAAGGATTTAAAACAAGAACGAAAAACCAACTTTATTATAACCCATTCAAAACAAACTGTCTCAAGAACTCTCTTTATTACAAACCATTATTCTATTCAAATTTTAAACTAAACATCTTTTATTCAAATTACAACTATCACTTATCCTGCTACACCTGCTCTGGCAACTCAAAGCTCTCTTCTGGGATAGGGACAAACACTCTTGGAATTAGAGGGTCCCGCAGCTTGGCCCGCTTCTTGACTATTCGGGTTCCGATGGGTTTCATTTTCAACTTTAACTGAAAAACAAGGTGAACAAAAATAAAAAGGGGTGAGCCAAAATTGCTCAACAAGCCTGTAACAATATAGATATATAGTGTAAATAGAGAAGAATAAATGAACCGGTAATTTGCTGGTCCGAACAACCATCTGTTTCTGTCAAGAATAATAAATGTCATAACTGGCGAGTGCCAAATGAACGAGACTGGAAATAAGAACCAACATATGCACTATCACCTGCTGATCAGTCAGGATATAGCGCGGATTTATACCCAACTGCATAGACCCAACCAACATATGGGGTACCCAGTCAACTATGGCATAATAATCAAGGGTCCGGTTCATACCCGGCCCGTATCGTAACCATCCGGTCCATAGCTTAGCATCCGGAATAATCGGTATGCTTTCGATTTATCCCAACATCAGGATATATCAGAGTATATGTAAATAAGGGTATAAGTATTGGAATATGAATAGAGGATTCAATGAATTAGGAGAAAACAAGAATCGAAATGAAATAGAAACAAAGGATCAATAATTGTGTGTCAGTATTTGTGAATAAAAATTATCAAGGTGTAATTGTTATGGAAAGTTGGATGTGATTTACTATTCTGAACTTAGAATAAGGGAGAAACTTTCCTGGTGCGCACTTCACCTCGGGTAATTCACAGCCTTCTATCTCCTGCTGGATTCGCCTTATTGGTTCTGAATTTATCAAAGAAAGATACTTGTTTAGCTGACTTACATCGTACGCAATCTCAGATTGATACCACGTAACCCTAATCATCTACCCATACGATATTATCTGACTCGCATAAAGTTATCTAACACATAGAGTTCACATAATCGCGTAAATCACATAGCACTTAAGGCACATGATTAATTTAGATTTATAAATATTTTTAGAATCAATACTAGACTTATATTCGTATTGACAAATACTATCTGACTCGATTCCTAATTTTTCAGGATTTATTATACTCGTTTTTATCAACAAATAGGGTCTATAAATAAATAATTATCATCAGCCGACTCGCTTTTGAAAGAAATTATGATTTATAATTATTTTTAATGGAATCGGGTCATTTTTTTGAGTCTAAGGGACTTCGTTTCACTCAAATCGGATAGACAGTCTAATTATTATGCAATAAACAAGATTTAATTAATTATAAATAAATTATAAATAATTAATCATAATTAATTAAACCTTAATTATATTTTAAATATTTATTTAAGAATTATTATATTTTAAAATAATTATTCCCTAATTTTTAAAATTAATTATAATTTATTACAAATTATCTGATTAAATCGATTACTTATAATTAATTAATCGATTAATCGCTACGCATAACTATTACGAACCTGATCGCGCAATTAAATGAATCGATACTCGCATGACAATTTCCGAATTCTCGAAACACAACTCGAATAACTATGAGTTATTCGCTCAAAATGATTATTTACAGAATCACTAATAATCGAATTAATCGATCTATTTATTTAATCTCATTTATTAAATAATAATTAATTATTAAGTAATGAATAATTAAATATATAAATAAATAAATAAATAAATAAATAAATAGTTACAATTTCGAATTTCTAAATTAATAAAATAATTTAGAAATTATTTACAAAATATTTTAGATTTTTAAATCTGATTTTCATTTGATTTTTATAATTTATAGAAACTTATTTCTAATTTACAAAAATAAAAATAAATAATTGAAATTGCAAAAACAAAAACAGGAAATTGGGTTATAGGTTTTTAAGATCAAACCCGAGTTGGAGTTTAGACCCAACCGGGTCGCCAAGATACCAGCCCGGATTCGGGTTGAACACCGCCGGAATCTGGTTTTTCCAGAAACCGGCCGGTGAGCCCCATTTCCGGCGGGATTCCGGCTACCCTAATCACCCCCAAAACGCTGGTTTTTGACACCAACTCAAGCCCAAAACGACTCCATCTCGTTCCACCATCTCAAATCCACCCATAGCAGCGCCAAACGATCCATGGGTCACGATTTTCGGCCACAACATCGAACAATCCGGCGACCTTCAAACCCAAGTCCGGCGAAGTTATTTTTGCTTAATTCGTAACCAAACAACTCGATTTTGATGCCAAATTAAAGTCACGAGTATCTATAATCAATTCCCATCAACAAAAACAATCCCAACATCTATAAATCTTAAGAAAACAAAATCAAAAATACTAAAAATCAAGAACTCGGCATAACGCTACAGAGGTTCTAAAATCAAGGTAAATATATCAAATCACTCCTAAGACTATGATAAATCTAACTGAATCATCAAAACAATCAAACGATTCTTTAAATTTAAAAACCCGAAATTCATGCCAAGAACACAAGAAAATCGATTTTAAGATTTAACCAACCTCGGTTGATGTTCTTGGTATCAATAGATTCGTCTCTTCACAAGGATGATTTTGATTACTCGAGCTTTGTCAGTGGTTCAGTAACTCTCTCGCAATCACAGTTTGATCTTCTTCCTCATCCAAGAACACAAACCTCACCAACACTCTCTAATTTCTATTTTTCTGATTTTTTTATAATTAACTAATTAATAATAATTCAGCTATTTATACTAGCTAAAATAATACCCCTAAACAAAATTAAGGGTCTAATTACACATCTAGTAAAATTATTTGGCCACAATTTTTATAATTTTTGGGTATTATTTATGAATTTTAAATATCCAATAAATACAAAATATATGCCAAAATTTTCAAAAATTGTGAATAATACAAATATACAAAGAAAAATGATGTTTAATAATTTCATGATCATTTAAAAATAAAAATGTGATTTTTGTGGGGCTTTTGACACCCGAAGGGGCCCAGAAAAGTCATTTTTCGCGAAAAAGGTAAATTTGTAAATTTCTAGATGTTCAGAATATCGATGTGGTATAGGCCATACTTGGCAAGATAGGGCCAATGATTTTGTTTGAAATATGGAATTTTAAAACACTGTTTGAGTTGTACAAATTTGATATAAAACATATAACTTATAATAAAACACTCGATAAATACTCGAAACATATTCTGATCAAAACAGACAACACGTAGCATATAGCAATTAGGGTTTTATGACTCAACACACTTAATCACATAATAATAGACATAAATTATCTTTATTGAGATATAATACAAGCAAAATTTCTCGGTCGTTACACAAACCTTAATGTAATTGCCTTTACCTGCTCTTTAGCTTCCCTCTTTCCTGGTACTTCAGTGTCACTAGGTAGTGTACCAGGTTGACGATATAACAAGGCATTGGCAATTTGTCCAATTTGATTTTCCAAGGTTTTGATAGAAAGTGCTTGGCTCTTGCACATGAGCCTCAACTCTTCTAATTCATATTTTTCATTAGATCGTTGCCGCTGGAGTTGTTGCCTTGGTGCATATTACGGTTGCTAAAAACTAGGGGGGTTGTACTACTTTGCTGGATACTGCTGATTAGGGTGCTGAACCGCATTCTGAGTGTTTCTCTAGCTTAAGTTAGGATGATTGCGGTTGTTAGGATGATAGGTGGCTGGTACAGGTTGCTGCAACCTCTGAAAGTTGCTCACGAACTGAGCTGATTCACTAGAAATGGCATACTGATCAGTCTCATGAGCACCAGCATAAAGCTCACATACACTAGTGATCTGATTAAGTCCATAATTAGACATAGAATCCACCTTAATCGCCAAAGCCTTAAATTGAGCAGCTATAGCAGTAGCTGCATCGAACTCCAGAATTCCTGCTACCTTCCCCTAAGATAGTCTCTGAGTAGGATTCTGGTATTCATTAGCAGCCATCAGTTCAATCAATTCATAAGCTTCATCTTAGCTTTTAGCCCACAAGGCTCCTCCTGATGCTGCATCAAGCATGAGTCTAGAAGTAGCACCTAATCCATTATAGAAACAATTAATGATCATCCAGTCAGGCATCCCATGATGAGGGCACTTCCTAAGCATCTCCTTATATCGATCCCATGTCTCGCATAAAGATTCTCCAGATTGCTGAGCAAATTAAGTAAGTGCATTTCTGATTGCAGCAGTCTTCGTCATAGGAAAGAATTTAGTTAAGAACTTTTGAGTAAGATCCTCCCATTTGGTGATAAACCCTGGTGGTAGAGAATGTAACCAGCACTTAGCTTTATCCCGCGGAGAGAATGGGAAAAGCCTCAACTTAATAGCATCTTCAGAAACTCCAATAAACTTGAAAGTGACGCAGATCTCGATGAAATCTCTGATATGCATGTTGGGGTCTTCTAACGGAGAACCCTAAAACTGAATTGAGTTCTGTATCATCTGAATCGTGCTCGACTTGATCTCAAAGGTATTAGCCGAGATGGCTGGTCGAACAATGCTAGACTGAATATCATTGATCTTCGGTTGAGAGTAGTCCATCAAAGCCTTTGGATTTGCATCTGGTTCTCCCATTGCAATAAGAACCTCTTCTTCTTTCTCAACTAAAATCTCTTCTTCAACTTTCTCCTCGACTACAACTTCTTCCTCATCTTGATCCAGTGTTCTCTTATGAGACCGAGAACGCGTATGCATACACGCTTGCTAGAGTACCTGAAACACGACAAGGAATTAAGTAAGTAACAAAGTCCGAGTCACTGAAATTTAACGACCAATGATGACAAACACATAAACTAAAAATTAACACCGAGTTCCCCGGCAACAGTGCCAAAAACTTGTTAGATCTAGAACACACGCTAATATTCATGCAAGTATACGCGATCACAAGTAATATAGAATTAATTCTAGTTCGTTCCCACAGGGACTAGTTTAGGTTAATTTCAATCAATGTACTTATGCAACACTAGTATGGCTATTATCCAATGCTAAGATGAATAATAAATTGAGATTGTTTATACTAAAATTAACTAAGAGATTATACTAAACAACATAAACTATGATATTAAAGAGAGTTGAATAATATATGACACAAACATGAGATTCTAACTTCATTAAATACTTCATCCAATAGCCCTTTCGTTCTTTAACCTTAGCTTGTGATGGTGATGACACTAATCAGATAACACTAAACTGATAAACGCCAACTTTCATTGTACGAATACTATACTACCAGACATCCACAAAAGAGATAGAAGCTGAATACACACCAATTATATTGAGACCATATATGTCTATAGAATTTGACAACATGACGGTTTAATACACAAGTTATCTATCATGATTACATAGGGCAAGTAAGATGGTTAAAATTACCTACTAATCATGCATATCACATACATGAACCTATACTAGCATGGCAAGTTCTAAACCCTTAAATTCACTTTCGCTTCATTAAAGATTAACACACTATCTTATAATTTCACGACGCTCACAAGACGAATAAGTACAACCAATACTAGGTTATCATACAATCACCACACACTAAGGCATCGAAACAAATTAACTAAAGAAATCCATAAATAAATCCGTTAGAACCCCACGATAACGATTAGCCCATAATCAGACTCATCATCTACGTGGGTTCCGATGAAAACATGGTATAATAAACATAGTCTTTATACAGAATAAATAATAAACCAAGTATGAAACAAGAGTATAGGTTTACGAATAAGAAAACTAGCATCCAAAGTTACAACTTAAAAACAAAGAATCACAAGTATTGACTAGATCTTTTTCGCCTTGGTTGAATTGTGCTCTACGGTCTTCTTACGCCTTCTCCTTAAGCTTTGGTACGTCTTGTTATAAAAAAAGAGCATAAGTTGTGTTTATATAGCAGCCCATGCAGAGTAGAAGTCCAACGGATCAAAATTCCACAAGAAACATGATTTTATTTCCCAACTTGGCGCGGCCGTGCACTGCTTCAGCGTGAGCGCGCTGACATTCTGCCTTCCTGGCGCGGCCTCGCGCTTCTTCAGCGCGGGTGCGCCGTGTCTCTGTAGAAATTTTCTGACTTCTTCTTTTCTTACTGAATTGAGTTGGTCTTTTCATGAGCTTTTATTCTAGACACCATCCTAACACCAAATTAGCATCAAAACCATGCTAACTTACCTGTATTCCTGATAAATGCCTGAAACATAAAAACACTACAAAACACGTTAAAAATACCAACAACTCGAGTACAAAACATCAATTCAAAGCTTTACGGAGCGTTATAAAGTGTCATAAATGCCACTTAACAATCCTATAACTAACATGCAGTGTAAAATAAATAGACTTAATTCACAGATATCATTAGTATAAAAAACAAGAGTAGTTTGAGATACCTTTATCTCAGTAGTTTCCACCTCACTATCAACATTTACCATGAGAGCATAGTTGACACCCACATCAGATTCTGATGTATCATCTCAATTATTCTTCTTTATAATCAAGGCTTATTTCTTCTCAGCTCTTGGCTTCCTGCAGTTAGCTGCAAAGTGTCCAACTTCATCACAATTATAGCACTTTATCTTTGACTTATCAATTTTCACAGTCTTTGACTCTTTTCTCATCAGAGTTTCTTCTGTAGTTCCTCGTATCATAGTTTGAGGAACTTGAGCTTTCCTTGGAAACCTTTTTCCTTTCTTGAAGTCTTTGTAGGCCATTTTCCTGAAGCTTTTTACCATAGAGCGACCATTTTTAGAATTTCTTCATCATTACCATGATCACTTTCAATGTCTGAGTCATTATCAGAGTTTGAGTCATCATCAGAGTTTGATGAATCAGTAGCAGACTTTGCAATCATAGCCTTGCCTTTGGAATGGATTTTTTTGCAAGCTTTCTCCCTTGGTTTCTCTTCAATCTTGAGTGAAACTTGTCTTGTTCTAGGCCATTTCCTCTTATTTCTCTGCCCCATCTCCAATTCATGAGTTTTCAACATACCATAATTCTCATCTAGAGATGTTTTATCAAGATCATAGTTGTCCCTTATTGATGTGACTTTCAAGTCCCATGTTAGATATATTTGAGATGTCATGTCTAATCTGATTTGTGTTTAGTTTCAGAACTTAATATCAGGACTTATCTTACTGGAAATCAGGACTTACTGAAGTTAGGACTAAAATATAAGAATATATGCATGAAGAGTTGGAAAGCTATAGGACTACAGAAGATAATATTTGATTGATATATTTTAGGAGACAGAATTATATTCCATATCAATTAGAAGATATCTTGTAACTGTGTACTATATAAACACAACTTAGGGTTTACACTAGAAGTGTTATCATTAACGAGACATTATTCATTGTAACCTAGCAGCTCTTAGTGATATTGTTCATCACTGAGAGAGTAGTTTAACCTACTTTGTAACGAAGCTTATTATATTGAATAAACTTGATTATTGTTACATACTTGTATTCTAAATCGATTTGATTGTATAAACACTATATTCAACCCCCTTCTATAGTGTTATGTGACCTAACAAGTGGTAAGAGCCTCTCTGTTGATATACAAATAGTGAGATCCAGTTTACAATCATGTCTGACGAAACACAAACTCCACCTAAGCCCATCAAAACTCAAGATACTCAAAACAATCAAACACACAGTCGTTATGAGAGTATTAGGGTTCCCATACTGAGAGCATCTGAGTATCCTATATGGAAGGTAAAGATGGCTATGTTTCTGGAAGCCACATATCCAGAATACCTTGATAGAATTAATGATGGACCATATAAGCCTACTAAGCTTTTTGTTGCAGTTGCTGATCAACCAGCAAAGATGATACCAAAGGAGAAAGATGATTACACACCTGAAGACATCTCATCTATTGCCAAGGATGCAAGGGTAAGGCATCTGCTTCATAGTGCAATTGACAATGTCATGTCAAACAGGGTAATTGGATTCAAGACTGCAAAGGAAATATGGGATGCTTTGGAGACAAGATGCCAGGGAACTGAAGCCATCAAAAAGAACAGGAAGACTATACTCACACAAGAGTATGAGCACTTTGAAACAAAAGCTGATGAATCATTAACTGATTTATATGACAGGTTTGCCAAACTCTTGAATGATCTATCACTAGTGGAAAAGGAATATCATCTTGAAGATTCAAATCTAATATTCCTTTTAGCTCTTCCTGAAAATTGGGATTTGAAGTCTACTACCATAAGAGACAACTATGACCTTGCTGAAACTACTCTTGATGAAATTTATGGTATGCTTAAGACTCATGAACTTGAGATGGATCAAAGAAGCAAAAGGCATGGAAGAAAGTCAAAGATAGTTGCTCTTAAAGTTGAGGAGGAATCTCCTAAAGTGGGTATCTCAAAGAGGGGCAAAGGAAAGGCTCTCATCATACAGTCTGATTCAGAGTCATCATATTCTGATGATGATGATTCAGAATCTGAAAATTTATTTGAAGTGGATGTTGATGCAGAGATGATGCAACTGTGTGCCCTTATGGTGAATGGTATCACAAAGATAGACTACAAGAAATTCAGAAAGGGTAAGAAGTTTTCCAGGAAAGGTGGAAGTTCTGAAAAGAAAGGGTTCAAAAAGACTGAAGGCAAAGGAGGAAAGTCTGACAGAGGAGACAACTCAAATGTTAAATGCTACAATTATGGTGAAAGAGGCCACATCTCTCCTGACTACAAGAAAGGAAAAGGTGATAAAGGCCAGGCATTTATCACAAAGAAGAAAAACTGGGCAGACACTTCAGATTCTGATGAAGAGGTGAACTATGCTTTGATGGAAAATGCTGATAGCAGTTCTGAAACTGCTGAATTGAAGGTATCTCATTGAACTCTTGCTTTTCATACTGATGATAATTCTGAGCTAAAATTATATCTGAAAATCATGTTCATTAGTTTTAGAGATCAGACTTTAGAAAATGAAAGATTAAAAACTGAAAGTCTTGCTCTTAGAAACAAAAATGACTACTTAGAAAAAGAGTTAGTTATATTTCATCAAACTCAGAAAGAAAGATATGAGGCTTTTATGTTAAAGATGAACTGCTAAAATTGAATAAATCTCTTAAATCTGAACTGGAAAAGGAAAAGGAGATAATCAAAACTTGGACTAACTCTGGAAGAACAACTCATAAAATCTTAGAAAATGGAAATTGGAAAGAAGGACTAGGTTATCTAGATGATAAAGAAGAAAAGGAAACTGTGCCATCTAAACCAAACTTTACCAAGAAAGCAGAAAAGCCTAAAGTTAATCCTGCCAAGTTTGTGTCAAATTCTGACAAGTCAAAGTCTGAAAATGAAATTAAGGACAAATTAACATCTGACAACTAATACAAGATAAACCAACTGTGATAAATGTTGGCTTAATGACAAAGAAGCAGCTTAAGCATAAGCTGAAAGAGATTAGGAATGTGAACAAGGTAAAGGAAGCTAGGAAAAATATGAATGGAAAGGAAGGTGTGAATAAAAGCAATAATTATATGTCTGTTCATAATGCTCCTAGAAATAAATGCTATAATTGTTGAAACTCTATCCATTTTGCTTCTTTTTTGCAGGAAAAATAAAGATATAAACTCTTTACCTCCTAGATCAGGTAAGAGTCAGTCTGTTAGGTTTAAACCATAAAATCCTTATTTTCATTGTGGTAGTTTATGGCCTTCTATTTATACTTGTAAGGAATATCATAGTTTGTACTATGATTATTATCAAATAAAACCTTCTTTAAAGAAAGTTAGTATAATTCCTTCTAGTGTAAATTCTGATGCAAAGTCTGATATAAAGTCTGATAAAAAGCATGTTAGCATAAACTCTGAAACTAAATCCGCTGCAAATGTTAACAAACTTAAAAAGGCCAAAGGATCCAAGCAAGTCTGGGTCCTTAAAACTAACCAAAAGTGGTCTTTGTGATTGCAGGGCAACAGGAAAAACATCCTGGTTCTGGACAGTGGTTGTTCAGGACATATGACTGGAAATAAAACCCTGCTATCAAACTTTATGGAGAAAGCTGGCCCAGGAGTTTCTTATGGAGATGGCAACATAGGAAAAACTCTGGGATATGGCAATATCAATCTTGGGAATGTCATAATTGAATCAATAGCTCTTGTCTCAGGACTTAAACACAATCTGCTAAGTGTGAGTCAAATTTGTGACAGAGGTTATCATGTGGATTTCTTTGAAGAACACTATGAAGTTATAAGTAATTCTACAGGAAAAGTGGTTCTGAAAGATTATAGACATGGTAACATATATGAAGCCATACTTTTAACAAACTCTGATGGTTCTGCAATATGTCTGTTAAGTAGAGCATCAATTGAAGAAAGCCGGAATTGGCACAAGAGACTCTCTCATTTAAATTTCAACAATATAAATGAGCTAGTAAAGAAAGATCTTGTGAGAGGACTGCCAAAATATATATTTGCTCCTTATGGTCTTTATGACTCATGTCAAAAGGCAAAACAAAGAAAATCTTTATTCAAGAGCAAAACTGAATCCTCAATTCTTGAGCCTTATCACTTACTGCATGTTGATCTATTTGGTCCAGTCAATGTCATGTCCATTGCAAAGAAGAAATATGCTATGGTTACAGTGGATGAGTTCACAAGATACACTTGGGTGTATTTCTTGCACAAGAAGAATGAAACTGCATCTACTCTAACTGATCATGTCAGACAGCTGGATAAGTTAGTCAAAGATTCTGTTAAGATAATAAGAAGTGATAATGGCACTGACTTCAAGTAGTCAATCATGGAAGAGTTCTGCAAAGAGCATGGAATAAAGCAGGAATTTTTTGCACCTGGAAGTCCACAGCAGAATGGAGTTGTAGAAATAAAGAACGGGATTCTTATTGAAGCTGCATGAACTATGCTTAACGAGGCAAAGCTACCAACCTATTTTTGGGCTGAAGTTGTGCAGACTGCTTGTTTTACACAGAATGCTACACTCATAAACAAGAATGGAAAAACACCATATGAGATGGTGAAGAAAAAGAAATCAAATTTGAAATACTTTCATGTATTTAGATGCAAGTGTTTTGTTCTTGAGACTCATCCTGAACAGTTGTCAAAATTTGATCTAAAAGCTGATGAAGAAATTTTTGTTGGATATCCACTTTCCACAAAAGCCTTCAGAGTCTACAATTTAAGAACAAGGGTTGTTATGGAATCTATCAATGTATCTTTTGATGATAAAAAGGTTACTGGACTTGAATATTTCAATGATCATGATCAGCTGAGATTTGAAAATGAAGATGTAAATTCTGATTCTGTAAATTCTGATGACCTAAATCCTGATCCTGTAAGTTCTAACGGGTTAAACTCTGATGTCATTGAAACTGTGATAACTTCTCCAAAGGGAAATGCACCTGTTCAGGGGGAGCAAGCTAATGATCCTACCACATCTCAAGACTCTCAAGAAGCATCAGAACCAGTCACTGGCTCTTCAAGTTCTGATTCATCAAGTTCTGATGAACCAAATTCTGATAATTCTGGAAACTCTGATTCATCAATTCCTGAAGGATCCAACTCAAATTCTGAAATTTCAGAGATCATAACTTCAGGGGAGCATCAGAAAATGCTGATGGAGACAAGGATCCAGTTCTAGAGATAAACTTTCATCTGCAAGGAAGTGGACTAAATCACACACACCTGACTTAATAATTGGAGATCCTAAAGCAGGTGTCAGAACTAGAACAGCAACATCAAATGAATGTCTCTATCATTCTTTTCTATCTCAGACTGAACCAAAGAAAGTGGAAGAAGCTCTTCAAGATGTTGATTGGGTGCAAGCAATGTAGGAAGAGTTAAATGAATTTGAAAGAAATAAAGTCTGGACCCTAGTGACAAGACCAAAGGACAGATCCATTGTTAGCACAAAATGGGTGTTCAGAAACAAAGCTGACAGTGATGGCATAATTACAAGAAACAAAGAAAGGCTGGTTGCTAAAGGTTACTCTCAACAGGAGGGTATTGACTATGATGAAATATTTGCTCCAGTTGCTAGATTGGAAGCCATAAGAATCTTTTTGGCTTATGCTGCTCACAAGAAGTTTAAAGTCTTTCAAATGGATGTGAAAAGTGATTTTCTCAATGGAGAATTGGAAGAAGAGGTATATGTTGAACAACCTCCAGGCTTTGTAGATCCAAAATTTCTAAATCATGTCTACAGGCTTGACAAAGCACTTTATGGCCTTAAGTAAGCTCCAAGAGCATGGTATGAGACTTTAGCTCAATTCCTTCTGGAAAGTGGATTTACCAGAGGCACAATTGATAAAACTCTGTTCTACCTCAACCATGGAAAGGACTTACTTTTGGTACAGATATATGTTGATGATATCATCTTTGGCTCTACAAATACAAAACTTTGTGAAAGATTTTCCAAGTTAATGCAGTCAAGATATCAAATTAGTATGATGGTAGAACTTAGTTATTTTCTAGGACTTCAAGTCAAGCAAACTGAAGAAGGAACTTTCATAAATCAATCCAAGTACACCAGAAATTTACTCAAGAAATTTGGAATGCAAGACAGTTCAACTGCATCCACTCCAATGGCCACTGCCACCAAGTTAGATAAAGATACTGGAGCATCAGTAGATATTACTAACTACAAAGGTATGATTGGCTCTTTACTCTATTTAACTGCAAGTAGACCTGATTTCATGTATGCTACCTGTCTTTGTGCAAGATTTCAGGCTGATCCAAGAGAACCTCATCTAATAGATGTGAAAAGAATTTTCAAGTACCTCAAGGGTACAACTGATCTAGGATTGTGGTATCCTAGGGAATTAGATTTTAAGCTAATAGGTTACTCAGATGCAGATTTTGCAGGATGCAAAATAGATAGAAAAAGCACTAGTGGAAGCTGCCAATTTCTTGGAGGCAGATTGGTTTCTTGGTTTAGCAATAAACATAAATCAATTTCCACATCAACTGCAGAAGCAGAATATATTGCTGCTGGAAGCTGTTGTGCACAGAAACTTTGGATGAAAAATCAGTTACTGGACTATGGGTTAGAATTTTCTAAAATACCCATTTACTATGATAATCAAAGTGCTATTGCTATGACATGTAATCCAGTTCAACACTCAATGACAAAGCACATGAGCATTAGGTACCATTTCATAAGGGAACATGTGATGGAAGGTACAGTAGAATTGCATTTTGTCCCAACAGATCAACAACTAGCAGATATCTTCACAAAACTACTATGTGAAGCTAATTTTACAAGACTGGTAAATGAACTTGGAATGGTTTCAGGTTCTTTCTCAAAATCTGTTTAGTTTTTATTCTCATGCATCAGACTTTATGATCAGTGTTTACAGATTGTCTTATCTCAATGTAATATGTGCTTAAAATGTATCATATTAAATACTGATTATTATCTGATGTGATTTTATATACTCTGATAGTGTTTTGAATATTTTGTGACTATTCAATCCAAAAAGGATTACTTTGCTAGATACTGACTTAGTAGTCTTTGACAAACTATGTATCCCATGTTTGAACTAGTTATTTATGTGGAAATCCATAACACAAGCAAATTCTGATTTTGATCTTAGTCAAATTTACTTTATGTATCTTATTACTAAGTCACAAACTAGATTATTGCTTCTTATCTGTCAAATTCTGATGTCAGTAAATCTTAAGGATGAACTACATGCTTGATAAGCCTCACTTATCTGAAAAAAATAAAATAAAAATTGAAATCAGGTACTCCTTTGAGATCTAGAGTAAATATGTGAAAGGGAAGAACCAAGTGCATTGCTGGTATTAAGTTATATGCATTAGAAAAGCAAATAATTTTTTCTTGGTGACATTTCATATTCTCTGATTACTGGAGAAATATTCTGATAACAGCATAAATTCTGATAGCAGCTGTGACTCATTTACACTGAGAAGCCACTGTAAAAAGAATGTCATAAGATGCATAAAATGAGCATAAACAGTTGAGGTGGACTCTTGCATAAATTTATTCTATAGTATACTTCAAAATTAAAGACAGATTTTAAGTATTTTTCTTAGTTATGCCTTATTTCTAAGATATCTGAAGTTTATCAGACTTTAATCTTTATCTGATCATTTACAAATACACACACTCTCACTCCATATGAGTGATGAAAATTACTGTGGTGATTAAGTTGTTTCTGACAAACAGTTAAGTATTATTTGCATAAATTCTGAGAACAAGTTCTGATGAAAGTTTTGATGATTAAACTCTGAAGAAACCAGTCAGTTTTTGTGTGAAGAATCACAGAAACAGTCATTCACTTTTTGAGTACAGAAGCCATATTCTGATGACCGTTAAATTCTGATAATAGTCAAGTTCTGATGCAAATCCTGATGGAAACTCTGATGCTTACGTGGCATTATTTAATTACTTGACTTATTTTTAGTATTTACTGTAATGGTTATATTTTGTCAGAAAATAATTAAGTGAGATAAAAATAGTGATAATCATTTGGTTAATGGGTTGCGTGTTTGTTTCGGTAACAGCATGTGAGCAATAATTACTGCACGTTTACCGTGCCCACTCATTTCTGTTTTGACTATTTCCATGCTGCCAGGTGTAAAAAGTCTGTTCTGCTTCACAAAAATAGTTGTTGTCACGTGAAGTGTATAAATAAGAGAGTTAAAAGATTTTACAATCTTTTACCTACTATTCTTATATTCTAATCTCTCTTATTCTCTCTCACTCTCTAATATTCTCTGAAGCTATTTCTTACAGGCGTTTTATCAAACACCTTGCAAACACATAATTTTTTCACTTAATTTCTTACAGATATGGAACCTAAGGACGTTATCTTTAATGGAACCAAGTTCGTCCCCAACAACTACATGGCTATTCTCAGCAAGGACGATGCTCCTTCAGTTCTTCACTTCATTCGGGACTTTTTTGCTAACAGTGAGATTGGGTATGCTCTGACCCAACCACAATTACTCTCAGGAACACAAATACTGGAGTTTGGAGGACTGGGGTATATGATGATGGTGGTGAAAATGGGCCCCCAAGCATTATCTTCTTAACAGGGGAAGATGAGCATCTAGTTAACTTATCAACTGTTCGACAAGCTCTACACTTGCCAGAAAATTGCACTTTCAGTGCTCAGATTGAGGAGCCATTTCTACAAAGTATGATGGACAATCTTGGCTATGAGAAAAGTTTGTCCAAGCTGGGACAACTGAAGAGGCCATACGTTAGAAGGGAGTGGAGTTTTTTCTTTGACTGCATCACCAGAGCTTTTGCCAACAAATGCTCCAACTTTGATGCCATTCCAATTTTGAGTCAGCAAATAGGGTATGCACTTCTTAATCAAACTCATTTTGATTATGCTAATGCTATTTTGGGTTTTATTGGGGATAGGATGAATGAGGACCCAAATACTGTTTACTTTGCCAGATTTTGTCAACTCATTTACAGTTTTTGTTATCCTGATAAGCCCCAAAACTTTAGTGAGTCAATTCAACCTTTTAAGCTTGCTAAAAGGGCCTTCACAGACTTGTTATCTACTGATAATAAGAAAGAGATACTAAGACCCCTTCAAATTCATGTGTCTGTAAAACAGTTCTTAGTAAACTCTGACCCCAACACATACACACCCAAATTTCCTGAAGTTGCACCCTCTCAACCTCCACCAACACAGCCTTCCACTACTAAACCACAGCCTACTATCAGAACCTGTTAGGTCCCGTATGAGGGCTATGTTAAGCTAGAAGGGGGGTTGAATAGCTTAATTACCAATTTAAAAAATATTATGGCGTTTTAAAAACTTTATCGAGTGGTTATGCAGTTTATATGTGCGGAAAATAAAGTGCAAGAAAAGAAAATACCACATGGTGATTTTATCCCGGTTCATGATGGCGCAACCTCTAATAGATCCGCTCACCCCTACTCCAGTCCCCGAGCTCGTCACCCGGACTCGGGATTTTCCCTTAATATAAACTCGCTCCTTTAGTAGGCGGAGAAGCCTTTACACCCTTACAAATATTTATCTTGGTGCGTAACACAAGGGTCACCACCTCAAAATAAATGTAGTTCCTACACAACTTATCTTATACAATAACTCCCCGCTATCTCTTCAAAGTTGATGTAGATCCCTTGTGTGGACTTGGCTTCCTTAGCTTTCACCAGTCTCGGATCTTAGTATCCGGTCTTGGGTCTTTCCTCTTCTTCACGGTGCAAATACGACTAACTCCCCGCTAGTGCGTATGAGACTTGGGTCTTAGAACGAAGATCACCTCACGTCACCTCACCTCACTGCGAAATTAATAAGACAATCCACAAAACACAAAGTATAGAGAAAATATGTGTTGAACTAGTATGTTACGGTACTAGCCCAAAGATGGTATAATATTCAAATAAGAATATTAATACTCTATATGTATACTTGACTTTGAGATATAAAATGTTATATCAAGTATACTTTTGATTACTCCGTCTTTATGGATTATGTGTTAATCAGAGTAATATAAGAAGTCCTTTATATGTATAATCAATAAGGATTATGACTTCTTTTGATCTTCAAGCTCAACACGTATACTTAACTCGAAATATATATTTGATAGGGATAAATAAATTATGATAGTATAATTAAATACTGCAAGGTGTGGGCTGCTAGGCCCAATAATAAGATGTATAATATTCAGACCAGAAAGGTTAAGCCTGATGGACCAGATCAGGCCTGGTGGAATAAAAAAGGCCCAAAAGCCCTGATTATTAATTAATTTCGTAATTAATTAATAAGGGAAAAATCAGCTATTGAGAAGAGTCCCGATAAGGATATAAATCCTTATAGATTAGCCTCAAGGGGACCTAAAAGGATAAGGAATCAGCTTCCTACTTCCTAGGACTCCTAAGTCTATCCTAATTCAGAGGCTTGTCCACCAAGTCTCCTACACCAAGTCCAATTCAAGGACTCCCAACATCTATATAAGGGGCCTCACCCCACAAATCAGAACTACGTTTTTTTGACTTGATCCTTGGCAATCAGCAAGGTACGTAGGCATCTTGTTAAGGCAGATTGAGTCACGAAACACAAGAGCAGTCAAATCGAGCCTCAAAGCTCACGTTCCTTAGTATTAAATACAGCAATTATATATATTAGTTTTTAATCCATAACATTTGGCGCCGTCTGTGGGAAAAACAACAACAACCATGGCGAGAACACGGAGAACAATTGGAGCTCTAGAGGAAGGAACACCACTAGAGACAACCCAGGTGATTTCATCAACCGTGGAGGTTCCTCCCCATTCAACTTATGCATCTACTCAGGGGGAAGCCCAGACAGGGGCAACTCATCCTCAGCCATAAGGGATAACTCCCCCGACTATTCAAGGTACGAATCCTCAAGTTCAACAAATACATATACCTGTGAATTCTCGACCCGTCGGGTATGAATATTCAACTATTGTTACTACTAACCCCCCTTATGGGATGCCCCTTCACCCTGAGGTTGGAGGAAGCGGATATGCTGGGCGAAGCGAAGCACGAGGGCGGTCGCCCCCCTATATACGAGGTTTGGATCCTATCCCTAAGGATCGGGAATTTTCTGGTCCATACACTGAGAGAGACTCCGAATCTTCGGATGATGAAGTGGCCCCGAGAAGGAGGCGTCCTGGAAAAGAGCCAATGGCCGATGGAAGGCAACGCCCCCAAAGCACCCCAGGGGCGAATCCCCAAGAAGTGCAGGAAAAGATCAGGGCTCATGAGGCTGAAATCCAAAGGCTGAGGCGTGATTTGGAGGCTCACCAAGCCACCAGACCCCACATACCTCCTAGGGGGAGAAATCCTCCTCCTATCATAGACCTGGATGGTCCGATAAGAAGAAGGGCTGCTGTCCCAAGAACTGATCCAAGCAATCTCCTTCCCCTTGGAGATCCTGACGATCCAACTCCACCCTTCACAGAAGAGATAATGAATGCCCATATCTCAAGGAAATTCAAGATGCCCACTATCAAAGCCTATGATGGCACGGGAGACCCCGCTAATCATGTTAGGACATTCTCTAATGCACTGCTGCTGCAACCCGTGAATGATGCTATAAAATGTCGGGCCTTCCCTCAAACCCTGTCGGGTATGGCTCAAAGATGGTACAGTCGCCTACCCCCAAATTCTATTGGATCATTCAGAGAATTAAGTCAGGCTTTTATTAAGCAATTCATCAGTGGAAGAGTCCATGAGAAAAGTTCAGCATCTCTTATGAGTCTTGTGCAGGGAGCTAAGGAATCCTTAAGAGATTACCTGAATCGTTTTACAAAGGAGGCTTTAAAAGTCCCAGACCTTGATGATAAGGTAGCCATGATAGCACTGCAACAAGGAACTAGGGATGAGTTTTTCAAGATGTCTTTGGCCAAACGACCCCCTGAGAGCATGTTGCAGCTCCAAGAGAGGGCAGGGAAGTATATCAAGGTTTAAGAAAGTATGAGGAAGACCGTAGTAAGTAATGAGCCCACTGGAGGCAAGAAACGAAAAACTGATTTGGAGTATATCGCTAAGGACAAATATCCTAGAACCGAACAAAACCCTGATTCAACCCCCAAGAAGGGAGGACCTGGGCAAAAGTTCACTGAATACGCTAAGCTGAATGCTCCCAGAAGTCAGATTTTAATGGAGATTGAGAAAGACAGAGATATTCGCTGGCCTAAGCCCTTGAAGGCTGATCCCGCCAAGCTAGATAAGGGAAAGTATTGCAGGTTTCACAAAGATGTTGGCCATGACACCGATGAGTGTAGGCAATTGAAAGATGAAATTGAGTTTTTGATTCGAAAAGGAAGATTGAACAAGTATACTGGAGATGGAGGGGACAGAAATAATAATGGAAGGAAGAACTTTGAAGATCGTAGGAGGGACCAAGACGATCAGGGGCGAAACCCCCAGCCTAGAGGACCAGTTATAAACACCATTTATGGAGGGCCGAGACCTCGAGGGCCTGTGATAAACACGATCTTTGGAGGTCCAACTGCTGCTGGATTGTCCAAAAATTCCAGAAAGGCATATACTAGAGAGGTTATGCATATTGTTGGAGAAGCCCCGAAGAGGGCCAGGACAGAAGTAACATTGGCTTTTGATGATTCCGACCTAGAGGGTGTGAAGTTTCCCCATGACGACCCGCTGGTCATAACACCAATAATAGGAAATAGCCCGGTTAAGAGGGTCCTTGTGGATAATGGTGCTTCTGTGGATATCTTGCTCCACGACACCTTTCTAAGGATGGGGTATAACGACTCCCAGTTAACACCAACCGACATGCCGATATATGGATTTGCTGGAGTAGAATGTCCCGTGGAAGGGATAATCAAATTGCCAACCACCATAGGTACGGAACCAAGGCAAGCAACGCAGATACTGGATTTCGTGGTGGTAAAGGCTAGTTCGACTTATAATGCTATCATGGGAAGAACAGGGATACATGCCTTCAAGGCAGTCCCCTCTTCCTACCACTCAGTCATGAAGTTTCCCACCCGAAACGGGATTGGAGAAGAAAGAGGAGATCAAAAAATGGCTAGAAGCTGTTATGTGGCCTCTTTGAGGGCAGATGGAGTCGGGGGGCAGGTTCTTCCTATTGAAGATATGGATGTTCGAGAAAATGATGAGAATAGAGGAAGGCCAGCAGAAGAATTGGTCTCGGTTCCTTTAGACCCCGAGAATCCTGAGAGGACGACTTTCATTGGAGCCACATTAGAGGAGCCCCTTAGAGGGAAGTTAGTGAAATTTTTGCAAGAAAATAGTGATGTGTTTGCATGGTCAGCAGCTGATATGCCAGGCATAGACCCGGAGTCACAAGCTAAACGTAGATCCAAGCCGGAAGACAGTGAAACAAAAGAAAAGAAATTTTGCCCCGAAAAGACAAGAGGCTATAAAGCAGGAAGTGGAAAAGCTCTTAGAGGCTGGTTTCATTGAGGAGATTCAATTTCCGGAGTGGTTAGCAAACCCTGTAATGGTGAAGAAGGCTAATGGAAAGTGGAGGATGTGTATAGACTTCACCGATCTGAATGATGCATGCCCCAAAGACTGTTTTCCGCTGCCTAGAATTGATACTTTGATTGATGCCACCGCTGGACATGAGATGCTGAGTTTCATGGATGGGTTTAGCGGATACAACCAGATCAAAATGCATAAGAATGACATTCCAAAGGTATCATTTATCACTGACTTTGGTGTTTATTGTTATCTTGTTATGGCGTTTGGTCTCAAGAATGCAGGAGCCACCTATCAGAGGTTGGTGAATAAAATTTTTAAGGATCTTATTGGGAAGACTATGGAAGTCTATGTTGATGACATGCTAGTCAAGAGTCTAGTAAAGACTGATCATATAACCCATTTGAGGGAAGCTTTTGAGGTCCTAAGGTACCACAAGATGATGTTGAATCCTACGAAGTGTGCTTTCGGAGTAGGATCTGGAAAATTCTTGGGATTGATGGTCTCAAAGAGGGGAATTGAGGCTAACCCCGATAAAATAAAGGCAATCCTGGACATGGAACCCCCAAAAACTGTCAAGGATGTTCAGAAACTCACAGGAAGGGTTGCTGCGCTAGGACGATTCATCTCCAAGTCAGGAGACAAGTGCTTGTCATTCTTCAAGTCATTAAAGAACATTAAAGACTTTGTATGGAGTGAGGAAAATCAGAAGGCATTTGAAGAGTTAAAGAAATATATGGGCCAGGCCCCGTTGTTGGCCAAGCCAGTTCTGAGTGAAGTTTTATTCTTGTACTTGGCTGTTTCAGAAAGCGCCTTGAGCGCGGTGTTGGTTAAGGAGGAACTGAAAGTCCAGAAACCCGTATACTATGTCAGCAAAATCTTGCATGGTGCAGAGTTGAATTATTCAACTATTGAGAAATTCGCTTTAGCCTTGGTAATGGCTTCAAGAAAGCTGCGTCCTTATTTTCAAGCTCACCAGATTGAAGTGCTAACAAATCAGCCGCTGAGAAACATCATTCACAGTCCCAAGGCAAGTGGGAGACTGATTAAGTGGGCAATAGAGTTGGGAGAGTTCGATCTCAAGTATAAGCCACGTACGGCCATAAAAGCCCAGGCACTAGCTGACTTCGTGGTGGAATGTACCATACCCAACCAAGAAGTCGGGGGGCAGGAAGATACCATACCTCAAGACAAGGGAGTCGACAATGGGGACAAGGAGAAAGAATATTGGGTTCTCTATTTTGATGGAGCATCAAAAACAAATTCCAGTGGAGCAGGGTTGGTTTTGCAAAGCCCTGATGGATTCCTAATTGAGTATGCTATGAAGCTAGACTTCCCAACCACAAACAATGAAGCAGAGTATGAAGCCCTGATTGTTGGCCTTGGTCTAGCTGGGACACTTAGAGTCAAAAACTTAAAGGTCCGTGGAGACTCGAAGCTGATCATATCCCAGGTAAAGGGAGAATTTGAGGCAAGGGATGATACGATGGCTAAGTATGTTCGCCTAGTAAGGGCTGTGATGACCCAATTTAATGAATGCCATGTTGAACACATTCCAAGGGAAGAAAATGCTAAAGCAGATGCGCTATCAAAGTTCGCTTCTTCTGAGATTGAAGAAAGTTCAGGAAGTGTGTACTTCCGTGTTTTGAAGACACGGAGCATAGATGTTAAGCTTGTGGCTCCCATAGGCTTGGGGACGTCATGGATTGATCCCATCAAGGCTCACATTCAGACCGGTTGGTTGCCAAGTGATACAACTGAGGCACGGAAGTTAACTATTCGAGCACTAAGGTACTCCTTGATAGATGGAATTCTGTATAAGAGATCTTTCGTGGTTCCTTACTTGAGGTGTCTCAGGCCCGATGAGGCACGCTTGGCTCTTGAAGAAGTGCATGAAGGTATTTGTGGACAACACTTGGGGGGCAGGGCCTTGGCTCATAAGATAACTCGTTTAGGCTTCTATTGGCCAGAAATGATGGCTGATGCCAAAGAATATGTAAAGAAGTGTGACCGCTGTCAGAAGCATGCACCAATTGTTAGACAACCCCCTGAGATGCTGACCTCTATCAACTCGCCTATTCCCTTTGCCATGTGGGGGATGGATATTCTAGGGCCTTTTCCTATGGCCACGGCACAAAGGAAATTTCTGATTGTAGCCATTGATTATTTCACCAAGTGGATCGAAGCCAAACCCTTGGCCAAAATCACTACTAAGCAGGTTGCACAATTCCTGTGGGGAAACATTATGTGCCGATATGGAATTCCACGTATCCTCGTCACTGACAATGGAGCACAATTCAACAATGAGGAATTCAAGAAGTATTGTGAAGAAAATGAAATTGAATTACGATTCACCTCTGTGGCTCACCCGCAAGCCAATGGGCAAGCAGAGGTAGCAAATCGGATAATCCTGGATGGACTAAAGAAGAGGATCGAGAAGTCAAGAAATAATTGGGTGGATGAGATACTTCCCATATTATGGGCCTATAGGACTACCTGTAGAGTCACGACAGGAGCAACTCCTTTCATGTTGGCATATGGGGCAGAAGCAGTAGTTCCCGTGGAGATATCACATTCCTCTCCAAGGATTCAGGCTTTCAACGCAGAAGAAAATGAGGAAGGGCAGAGGTTAGCCCTGGATCTGATCGATGAAGTGCGAGATAAGGCACATGCAAAGATAGTAGAATATCAGAAAAAGGCTTCATTTTATTACAACCTAAGGGTTAAAGAAAGGTTTTTTAAACAAGGCGATCTAGTCTTGAGGAAGATAGAAGCATCTGGTGTAGGACAAAAAGGGAAGCTTGCCCCGAATTGGGAAGGGCCGTATAGAGTCAAGAGTGTTCAAGGTAGAGGAACCTACAAGCTAGAGACTATGGATGGTTTTGAAGTCCCGAGGACCTGGCACGCACAAAACCTGAAGGTTTACTACGTGTAAGATAGACGAAGTACGATTCTCACTTGTCAAGATGACAAGTAGGTTGAAAGGCACCTTGAAGCTTTGTTTGCTTAGGATTTACATGTTTTAACTTTATTTTGAGGTTTATTAAAGACTTGTGTAAGGGATGAATCCCAATAATTTATGAAATTCAGAAAATTTTCGAAATATATTTGAATCTCTATGGCATGGCAAGTAAATTAAGCACATGATATGAAAGCCCAATAAAAAGGCCCAATTCAGAAGAAATAATGAAGTTAAGTCTTGTTGGGCCTGGAAGTAAATCAAGCCCAGATAAGGGACCAAATGCTCAAATCAAAGTCCTGCACCGGGGTCCAAAGTCTGGAAGAAAATATAGATGAGTATTATCTTCAAAAAAAAACACCTAGAAACTCTAGATAAATTTAGAAAATCCAAGTGTTTAGGGGCCCAAGAAGCCCAGTGTCAATGCTCAAATCCAGGATTTTCTAAAGAAAATCAACAAAAGGACCCAAAAATAAAAAGCCCATGATAGAAAAAGGGGCCCAGGTAAATAAAGCCTAGAAGAAGGCCCAGTCCAAGAAAGCCCAGTAAAGGGATCAAGCCCAGAAAAAAGGACCAAAAGTTGGAAAAAAGCCAAAAAGAAAAGCCCAGATTTAAGAAATGGGTCCAAGATTAAAACCCATGAAAGAAAATCCAGCCCAAGAATTATTGGGCTTAAGGGTCCAAAAAAGCCCAGTTCAGAAAAAGCCAAGTATTCAACAAATCAGGAGCCCAAAAGAATCCTGCCCAGACTTAGGGCCCAAATCAAACATATGGAGTCACAAAAAGTGATATATCCTAAATTCTTGACCCAATTCGATCAGGTTTCATGTTGTAATCCTTGTCGAATTAATTGAGGTCGAAAAGGCTTCGACCAAGGCTAAGAGAAAGGGTTAATTCGGTCAAAATCCTAGTTCCTGACCGAAAGAGTCAAGATTCAAATCGAAGAATCCTAACACCAAGAGAATTTGTCGACCAGGAGGTAAGTAAGGATCCTGATCGAATGAATCCTGATCGAAAAAGCTTCGACCAAGGCTAGAAAAGAAGGTTAATTCAGTCAAAAATATTCCTGAGGAAATAAACAAGCCCAGTTAAGGGCCCAAGTGTTTGAAAGGCTCAGCAAAATGGCCCAAGTTAAAAAAAAGGGGTGGAAGAGAAGTGGAAGAGAAGCCCTGTTAAAATAATGGGACCAAATGCCAAAGACCCAGGACATAGTCTGGTCCAAGTTTAAGCCCAGAAAAGGGCCCAGTTAATTAAAGAATTAGGGCCCAAATGCAAAACAAAATACTTTTTCTTGGTAGGTGTGATCCGTTGGACATAGATCCAGTTTTTCCTTTTTTTGGGATAAACCCAGAAAAATGGGCCCAAAATTTTGTTGAAGCCCCGAAAAAGGAGTGTTGTTGAAAACGGGCCCAATAAAGGGGGATGGCATAAGATAGAGGCCCAGGGATAAGGCCCACTATATTTAAATAGGGTTAAATCATGCCTATGAGCCAAAGTCCAGTTGAAAAAATATGCCCAAAGATCAGCCCAACAAATTTAGCCCAGATTTAAGGGCCCAAAATCTAAAGTATATGCAAAAAAAAAAAAAAAAAAAAATTATATAAATATTACTGATCCATTCGACCAGAAAACATAAAGAAATCCTGGTCGAATGGCTTGAGGTCGAAAACCTGTCGATCAGGGGTAAAAAACGGCCTTAATTCGACCAGAACCAGGACCAATTCTACCAGAAATTGTGAAAGATTCCTGATCGAAATCCTCGAGCCCGAATTCATGTCGACCTGGGCAATCAAAAAGGGGATAATTCGGTCAAAAGTAGAGATCCTGACCGAAAATCCTGATCGAAATAGAATCCTGGCCGAAGGAAGCAAGTCCTGATCGAAAATTCCTGGTCGAAATAAAAAAAGAAGGAAGGAAAAATCCTGGCCGAAATTCGACCAGGATTCCTGATCGAAAGCATCCTCCTCGAAAAGCCTTCGACCAAGGCACAGTAGAGGCTAATTCGACCAGGATCCTGGTCGAACAGGATTCCTGGTCGAAATTTATATATATAAAAAAAAATCTGAAAAATTACAGAAATTAAGGAAATTCCTTAAATATTTTCTGAAAAATGTTAATATTTTCAGAAATAAGGAATAAATCCAGAAAATTAGAGGATAAATCTTAGAAATTAGGGACAAATCCAGAAAAATAAGGAAATTCCTTAAATATTTTCTGAAAAATGTTAATATTTTCAGAAATAAGGAATAAATCCAGAAAATTAGAGGATAAATCCCAGAAATTAGGGACAAATCCAGAAAAATAAGGAAATTCCTTAAATATTTTCTGAAAAATGTTAATATTTTCAGAAATAAGGAATAAATCCAGAAAATTAAAGGATAAATCCCAGAAATTAGGGAAAAATCCAGAAAAATAAGGAAATTCCTTAAATATTTTCTGAAAAATGTTAATATTTTCAGAAATAAGGAATAAATCCAGAAAATTAAAGGATAAATCCCAGAAATTAGGGAAAAATCCAGAAAAATAAGGAAATTCCTTAAATATTTTCTGAAAAATGTTAATATTTTCAGAAATAAGGAATAAATCCAGAAAATTAAAGGATAAATCCCAGAAATTAGGGAAAAATCCCAGAAAATTAGGGGAAAATCCCGGAAAATTAGGGAAAATCCCGGAAAATTAGGGAAAAATCCAGAAAATTAGGGAAAAATCCCGGAAAAAAGGGAAAAATTCCTGGAAATTAAGATAATTCCTGAATAAAAGGAAAATTCATTGTAAATGTGTAGATCGCTCCACACTTTACGCGAAAACGAAACCCTGAAAGGGAATAAACAGACTTAACTTCTGCGAAACCTAATCAATGTTTCCCAAAAGTTGGGGGGCAAATGATAGGGATAAATAAATTATGATAGTATAATTAAATACTGCAAGGTGTGGGCTGCTAGGCCCAATAATAAGATGTATAATATTCAGACCAGAAAGGTTAAGCCTGATGGACCAGATCAGGCCTGGTGGAATAAAAAAGGCCCAAAAGCCCTGATTATTAATTAATTTCGTAATTAATTAATAAGGGAAAAATCAGCTATTGAGAAGAGTCCCGATAAGGATATAAATCCTTATAGATTAGCCTCAAGGGGACCTAAAAGGATAAGGAATCAGCTTCCTACTTCCTAGGACTCCTAAGTCTATCCTAATTCAGAGGCTTGTCCACCAAGTCTCCTACACCAAGTCCAATTCAAGGACTCCCAACATCTATATAAGGGGCCTCACCCCACAAATCAGAACTACGTTTTTTTGACTTGTTCCTTGGCAATCAGCAAGGTACGTAGGCATCTTGTTAAGGCAGATTGAGTCACGAAATACAAGAGCAGTCAAATCGAGCCTCAAAGCTCACGTTCCTTAGTATTAAATACAGCAATTATATATATTAGTTTTTAATCCATAACAATATTTATATGTCAAGTATACGTATGATTACTCCGGAAAATATATATTTATGGGAGTAATATGAAGTCTTGTATATATATATATATATATATATAAGCACTATGGCTTATAACTTCGTTTGTATTCTTCTTTTTTCGATTATGTATTTATGGATCGAAGAATACTTTGGTTATAATCTCAGAATTGTACCTATCCTTTTAAGCTCTTAGGCTTATGGATTTAGTATACTTATGATTTGACGATTATGCGGTCAAAGTATACTTTTAACTTCAAGCAACTTTATATGTTCTATGATTCTTAGCCAAGATCCAAATAATAGAAGTGTGAGTAATTGGCTTTGAATTTGTGCTTTTGAAGTTGAGGTGGATGATTACGAAGTTTACTATTGATCGACTTATAATCCCCCGGAACACTGAAGATGCTTGAAGAGGTTATAAGTGATACCTTTCGTAATGATACTATATACACGAACTATGCGTTGACCAAGATCGAGATAAATGAAGTGCAAAGTAATTGGTCAACTCGTGTGATTAAATCCACCTTTGAAGCTTAGACGGATGATTACGAAGTTAATATATATCGAATAAAAACCCCACGGAACACTAAGGTACTAGAAGGGGATTATACGATATCTTTCGTAATTGGACTATATACACGAACTATGCGTTGGCCAAGATCCAAATAATAGAATTGCGAGTAATTGGCCAACCCGTGTGATTTAATCCGTCTCTTATATTTGACAAAATTACAAAGATCACTATTGATCGACTTACAATCCCCCGGAACACTGAAGATGCTAGAAGGGGTTATAAGACGATACCTTTCGTAATGATACTATATTCACCAAATATGTTGGTCAAGGTCGAGATAAAGGAAGTGCAAGTAATTGACCAACTCGTGATGTCAAATATGAAATCTCACTCGTGAGGAGTTATTTAGAGATTTAAGTACTTGTATATTATAGATCTTCTTCGTTTAGAGCTTCGGTTTGAAGATCAAGTACTTATTCGAATTCCGAGTTCGAATCTTCGTTCTCTTTTCTTAGAGAACCTTTTTTATAGGAGATATTGTATTAGAGCTTGATATGAAGTAGAGAAATTAAGTACAAAGCTCAAAATAAAAAAACCAAAGAAGAAGCTAAAAACTCACCACTTTTGGAAAACGGTCGGAAAAGTTCACCGGAAAAATTCGCCAGAGGTTCGGCCGGATTTTGGCACTATGGATGAACTTGGGAAGCCCTTCGGGAGGCCGGAAAGTGGTGGTGGATGAGCTCACTTGGTGGGAACAAGCTTGGTTGGGTGAAGCTAAGCTTGGATATCAAAAACCTTAAGTATATGTGTATATATTTAAGAGAGAGAAGGTTTTTGAGAAGAAGTGTGTGTATAGAATTTGAAAGAGATGAAGAGAGGCACTTCTTGAAAAATTCCCAGCAAGTATTTGGCTCTTTAGCTTAGTTGAAATGGGTTGGGGTAGGGGTTTATATATAGAGGAAATTGGGTGGAATGAATGATTGAGATTTGAGAAGGAATGGATGGTGGATGAAGTGTATCACATGGATTGATGACATGGCAAGTAGGTTGTGTTTCTTTGCAAGTGGGAAGGAAACACAAGCTAGTATTTATTCAAATCCCAGCTGAAATATATATATTAAATATATATTTTCCTTTTCTTTTAATCATTCTTTAATCACTTTAATTAAGGATTAAGCACCATTAATTATGACCACCCAAAAACTCTTAAATAAATATCATAAAATATATTATAATTATCTAAATATTATAAAATGATGTCCTACAAAGTTTGGTCAACTTTAGTCAATGGTAACTAGGTTAAAAGTGGTCAACTGTGGGACCAATTACCTCGATTTTTGTGCCCGGACAAAAATTCTCTGAATGCTACGAAATTTTTACCATACTTAGAAAATACCATTTAAATGATTTATATAAAATTTCAAGTCATTCTAGCATGTGGAAGTATTTTATCTAAAAATAAAACTGTTCTGACAGTCTTTCTTCCGAGTAAAAATACCATTGGTCTTAAAATAAAGGAGATGGATCTTTTGACCAAAGTTTTGACTTGTATAAATACTTAGAATATATTTCCTAATATGTGAGATATATTTGGAGCGAAGAGTAAAACATTTTTGATTTAGTATGAGATCTCTAAAGAATATTTCTGATATATTCCTTATTCGAGTTTGTTGCCTTATTGATGTTGCAACTGTAATCTAAAAAATATCATAACTTGATATTTTTTATTTGATCAAATTTCCTTAGAAATATATTCCATAAAATATAATTTTGATTGTTTTTAGAATAATGGAATGTCTCTTTTTATAAATAGTCTTTGAAAATAATTTAGCTGGTTTGACTATTTGACTTTGATCTGGATCAATTAAAATCATGTCCTAATGGAGAGGATCTAAGTGTACTTAAGTTTTATGTTTAATCGTACAAATACCAAAATAAATAATATATCGAAGATATCCTTTCAATCTTCCCCTTTTTGGTATTTGCCAAATAAACATAAAATTTAAAATTTTCAAGTGTGTGCTTCCCCTTGGTGTATGCATGAGTTTTAAAATATTTTTGCACATACAGTTTAAGGGACTCAGCTTGATTCCTCTCTTAGGATAAATCCTGCAAACCTTATTTGATATTTTAGAAATATTGAAGCATAGTGATTATCTAGCAAAATCATGCATTTGAAAAATTGAGGGGGCTAAATTCATTTAAGTACTCTTTTCCCTTTTATTTCCCTTTAGTTTATAATAGAACACTTTAAATTCTCTTCCCCTTTTGTTTGGAAGATAACAAGAAGTAGGTGAATCCCAATTTAGAAATAATATGATCATGTTAAAACATGGAATAAGTGCAAGTAGTTTTTTTTAATGGTTTTCAGTTTCATTCATGCAGGTTAGTTTCTGATTTAAGCATGTGAGATTTTAGGCATACATAGCTTGAATCAAACAATGATAGTTTTATAGACCTTAAAACATGTTAAGTGTAATTCATTTGTACATGTTTTATTTGGCTTTGTTGCATGCATAATTTCGGATTTTTAAGACTCTTGCTAAAACAGGCTAACTGCAGTTTAGTTTAAAGAAGTAACTTCTTTGTATAAGGAACCATTTACGAACTTATACCTTTTAAACTAGTCTTGTGATTCGAATTTTTTATGCATAGCTTGTTAAAGAATTACCCAATATATATATCAGACTTTGTAGACCTTAACTGAGTTCAACTGCATGTCATCTTGTGATTTTAAACCTTGTGATTTTAAACCTTGATTAAAGCATACTTTAAAACCTTAGTTTTGTTTTAAACAATCACAAAAAGAGTTGAATTATCAAACATAAACCTATTTATCAAACATATACCGGTTTAGTTGCATGCATGATGATTGAGTAGAAGTACGTATGACCCTTTCGAGTTACACAGAAATAATACAGAGTACAGTCTTGCACTAGAAATTGTTACACATGAGAGAGCCTAATACATTCTATGTTTTGTATTGTTTACAGATCCAGAAGACTAATACATGCTATTGCAATGCTTTTTATCTAAAACTCATAACCATTCTTGCAGTTTACATGGGATAAATACTACTACAATCTAAGGAACCGACTGTTTACATTCAAATTGTTCTAAACTGATTCTAACTTATCATGTTATAAGTTAAATAAACGATAATTACAATACAATTTGAATAAGTCCAACAGTGTGTAACTTTCATACCTGAGTGATGTGTGTGAGTGTGTAGTTATCAAATACACTTCTTTTGCATTTTGTTTGTGCACTGTGTGAGTTTTTGAGAAATGAACTTGTTAATCTGCAAAAATGATTAGTATACATAGTTGCTAATCCATATATATTCTTTGAACTAGTGGACTGAATACAACTGGTTAGTAGACTAGTCAGATTTAAACAAGGCAGTTGTACTTCTAAGATATCAAACTGTTTAACTAACTCAATTATTAGCAAACTAAAATCATTTATTTAAAATTATCAGTACAACCATTTAGTAACTTGACCACGGTACCTTTAGATGCATATTAATGATCCATAAAGGCATAAATACAGTACTGCAAGAGAATGTAATAGAATGCAAATTTAATATTCACAAGAAACCAAAAATGTTCCATTTCAATCAGTGAGGTTCACTGATTAAAGAGAACACACATTTGCACATGTCTTAACATTACAAAGCAAAAAGAGTGCATACACTCCAGAAAGTTACAAGTTCAACAGCTAGTTCCATTCATTACAAACAAAGTTAAAGATACAAAAGTTAACATCAGATCAGCAGAGTTAAGTAGCACAGAATCACACACCACTTCAAGTTCAGCAAACATAGATCATCCAATCACATTTCCATCCACATCACAAACAATAATCAAATTAGGTAAGAGTTCAATGGGGGGTCCTCTAGCATCCATGCCTATATCCTCTAATTCCTGAACCATATCTAAGTCATTTGAGACTGGAACTTGGAATGAGTTCACCATCTCTAGGTCAGTCAAACTAGGTTCCCCTAGGTTTGATCCAGCTAGGTTCTCTAAATAGGAAATCCTATTCTTACAGGATATAGTCACACTTTCTAGGTAAGTCACATTTTCCTTAATCTCCTTATTTTCTGTTTTAACCTTTTTAAGTTCAGTTTTAAGCTCACTAATCATGACTCTCACAGACTCATAATTTGAGAGGAAGATGTCTTCTTCTCTAAGTACTGGGGGAAGTACAGTAGGTTCAACCTCTTGAGGTTCACAGGTTATAAGGGAGATCTGAGGTCTGATATGGTCTTTGGTGATATGAGAATCACCCAAGTTAGCAAATTTTTCAGGAAGGTGAACATTACACATCAGAAAGAAGGATGTAATGAGAAGACCATAGGGCATATATCCTACCAGATTAGCATTTATCATGTTTAAAAAGATTACATAGGATATACTGAAGTTTATCTTGTTATTATAAAGGAGGTAAATGAGTTTTACATCATAAAAGTCAAAATACTTGCTTTGATTAGGCTTAGGTAACACATTGGCCCTAATTATTAATGCTAAGTGTTGAAATACCCCTTTAAAATGCTTAAAATGGATACCACAGTTAACATCACACAACCGTAAAGGCACATCAGATTCACAGAGGACACCCAACATTAACTCATACTCAGTTTTGTTAAAGACAAACAATGAGTAAATATTATGACAAGGAAGTTCACACAGGTGTAAAGGTAAATGCAAAGCTCTATTTAGACTCTTGTTATCAATGCAAATAACCTTCTTGTTCACAGTTGTAGTAAAATGCAGCAAACCATCTACTCTCTTAATGATATTCATGTTACAATAGAATTTACTCATCAGATGTATGAAATATTGTCTACAAAAATGAAAGACTAACCCATCCCATTTAGTAGATCTGATTACCTTCTCAACTTCACCAGTCAGATTCACACAAATGCCAGGCTGGACATTTTGGACAAGGTCTAGGTATTTCTTTGAGTTGGAAGGGTTTGCAAGGTCTGGAGGAGGGGGTTTGGAACTGTTTGTGTTTATTTTTGTGTTTGGTTCATTTCTGAGGTTTAATTTCCTGGTGTATACTCTAGCTTGAAAAGGCTTAGAGGGTCTAGGTTTTTTAGCATTTGGGATCTGGAATTTTCTGCTTTGATAAAATGGAATGGTGTGATTTCTAAATCCTTTTCTAGGGTTTTTGGACAGGACTCTCTGGTTAGGGTTTCTGGACTGGGAAGTGTTTACAGTTTTGAAGGCAGAATTTTTGTGGTGAATAAACTGTTTCTTTTCCATATCTTGAAGTAGACATGGATTGGTGATGGATGGCCTATGTCTGGGGTAATATGGCATTGCATTTGGATTCATGACTTGTAAAGTAAAGAAGATAACCTTTTTCTAAGTATTTGAGTGTGTGTGAATGCAGCAAGTAACAAGTATATATGCATGCACATTGCACAAAATCCAAGATCAGTTTAGAAAATAATTTCATTTCAAAGTCACTTTTACTGTTCATGAACAGTGTTTATCATTAAGTGCAGTTTGCCAAAGCATGTTGTGTCACATAAGTCCAAATCCTAGGTATTTACTTAGTTATTCTAGGACAAGATATATTTATAGCAGTTATAGGAAAATAGTGACAGAAGTGTCTGATTATACTTTTTAATACTGTTTTAAGTACATAGTACACAGATTTTGCGAAACTTGTGACATAAAGGTGAAGTGCAGCATAGACTTCTAGTAAGATGACAAATTGTGCATTTAAGAGTGTTCAGATGGCTGTCCTATTTATGCAAAAAGTGCAGCACCTTTTCACAGATATTAATGGAATAACCTTTTTGTTTTTAACACAGAATAATGCATTTATATCTATAGGTAGATTATGTTAAATGATAAGGAATTTATGAGAGTACTATCACATTTAACACAGCTGATGCATTTATATTACATGTGCAATTCCATTTAATTCAGATAGCAATTAATATCACACAATTACACAGAATAAACACTAAGTCAGATTTAAACATAATTTCTTCATGGCATTTTAGAGTGTTCTTCCTAAGATCTCTAAGTGGCCATTAATCACAGCAGTGATCCAGATACAGAGGTGCTCAAGGCTCCCCTGCCAGGTCTTTCTGTGAGGGCAGTGTTTGCTTGTGTTTTTATTTCTTGTATTAAACCTTTAAATTCATACATTAATCTACAGTAAATCATCACAGTGTAATCAATCATAGTGTACAAGAGTACATATATATCACAGATAAAGATGAAGATTGAAGTACACAGAAGTTCAATGAATCAGGAAGTATATCACATTTTGAATTTAAATTAAATCTGACAGATCAAATAAGTGCACAGATTTCAAAAGATCATAAGCACAGGACACCTTGTAGATTGGTTCAAGTAGATACTGATAGGATACAATGAGTCCAGATACATGATACACTGTTAAGCACTTAATTTCTTATAAATATTAACTCAGCCATGGATCAGTAAGCATTCATAAATAACAAGTTGATGACTTTATCCCATTATTGAGTATTATCAAGCCTGAGTTATTTTGATTAAGAGAATTAAAAGATTTGTTTCAATAAGACCACATAGTTCTTTGGATCATACAATATAAAGCAATATTTATGCATCTTATTTAATGAATCAGATTATATCAAGAAAAGTTCACACTTTAATCAGTTTATATCAAATTAGTTCATATCTAAAGACAGTTCATTCAGGACTGTTATACTCAGAACAGTAGTTAACTCAAGATACATTTTGCATAGTAATTCACTAGCAATTCACATGTATATTTTTTTATCACAATTAGCACATAATCAACTGTAGTCTTGATTTCACCTAATAAATCACACTTGGATTTTTATTATGGTCAAAACAGTGACATACCTAAAATACAATTATACATAGTACATATATATATATATATTAATTTATGATCACATATATTTAAACACTTATACTGAATTTGATTTATCCCAGATGACACAAAACCAGAGTCAGTCAAAAGTTCACATACTAGATATATACTTCAATTTTGATCACATACATACTAATAAACAACTTTTAGTATTGATCCCACCAAGTGACTCTTAACTGGGGGTTTACTCAAATCAGTGACAAATATTAACCACATTCATACACATATCTCAGATTAAGATCACATATACTTCAGATTAAGAACCCATATGCTTAAACACTTGTCTGAGTTTGATTTTTCACTTATATTTCACAGGGAGTTATCTTTAAATCAAAACAAGGCAGTTTTTAGGAATAAATTTCACAAGTATCCAACATACATCAGTTTTGATTAATCAGGCATAATTGACTTGATTTTATCAAATATTATCACAAATAACATTTTGTTCATACCAGAATTGAAACATATTCAAGAAATTCCTCAACAACCATATATAAATATCTCAGTTTATGAACTCGTATAATCAATTGATAAACCAAGTCGATTTCGTAAAGAATTAATCATATCATTCAAATAATCTCCGTAAATAGCACATATATCTTCATAAATTTCAATCACAGAAGCTTCAACTCTTCGATTTCACAAGAACTAAATCTGTAGCACACTGTTAGGGTTCGATTTGTTCATACCTGAGCCTGTAGCCTGGCCTAGCTTACAGGTCTTACCTGGTTGACTCAGTCGCGGACTGAGTCAACCTCCAAAACACCGCATGCACTCCTTTTTCTTTAATTCTGTTTGATTGTAGGCTCGATTCCGTTCTTCTCCTGCATATTGTCTCAATAAACTGGTTAGGGTTCATCAAATCAGTTATAATCGAATCAAAAACGAAAGTATATATGTATATAAACATGATTTGAATGTTTGATTTGATGATTCTCGATGGATTTATATAGAAATCATCGATTTTTATCATCGAAATCATTTGTTTTTCCAACCCAAACACGATTAATCATCAATCGTATATTATAAACGACGAGATATAAGAAATAAGCATAGTATCTATTTATATTCATCGAATTTTTGAAATAAAATGATGAAATTGATCTAGGGTTTACAGAGAGAAGAAAGAGGCGGAGAACAAGTGAGACGGGGTTAGGGTTAGGGGAGAAGACGAATGCACTGTGCAAACAGTGTGTTCGGTTTTATATTAACCGAAATGGACGGCTTAGATTGATCTAAGCAAATGATCAATGGCCACAATTAAATCGTTTTAATTTTCTGGGCTTATAAAAACTGGGCTGAATAAAATTCTGGGTTGGGGTTTTATATAAATATATATATAGGATTTTAGTTTTTTATAAAACATTTGGGCCTTGAATATTGTTCGGGCTGGATTACAAATAACATTTAATCCAAAACAAATATGTATTTGTATATATATTTTGAAAATAGATTTTTGATATACCCAATTAATAAAAATATATATATATATATATTTAGCCTTTATAAATCTCAATTGTAATTTATATAATTACTTGCACAGTTTATTTTCTCGGTTAATCAAAGCTATATAAGATCTCAATAAATCCGATCAATAAATTTCTTTATTGACAAATCTGAATTTACGAGACTCAATAAATCGATCGAGAAAATATCCTATTCATGAGATAGGCTTAAATAACCCAACAGATAGATAAAAATACAATTGTCTATCTATTTTATTGATTCCAACATTCCTAAATCCAAGCGGAGTTTAGTGAATCTTTCGGAATTCAATGGTTTTGTGAATATATCAGCGATATTGAACTCGGTATCTATATGAGTCATTTTTATGTCGCCTTTATTGGCATGATCACGTAAAAAATGATGTCCCACATCTATATGTTTGGATCTTGAGTGTAATACGGGATTTTTGCTAAGATCAATAGCACTCGTATTATCACATAATATTGAGATCACTTCAAATTTTATATTATAGTCAGCCAGTGTTTGCTTCATCCATAATATTTGAGCACAACACTTTGCAGCTGCTATATATTCAGCTTTTGTAGTTGAGATGGATACGGAGTTTTGTTTCTTTGAAAACCAAGAAACTAGGCATCCACTGAGAAACTGACACGTACCACTAGTACTTTTTCTGTCAACTAAATGCCCGGCATAGTCTGAATCAGAAAAACATACTAAGTCAAATGGTATACCCTTAGGATACCAAAGAACAACATCAGTGGTTCCTTTAAGATATCTCAATATCCTTTTTACTGCTGATAAGTGAGATTCTTTTGGTGCGACTTGAAATCTAGCACACTTACAAACATTATATTGAATATCGGGATGACTTACAGTGATATAGAGCAAGCTACCTATCATTCTTCGATATTTCTTTGTGTCTACAGGAATTCCTTTTGGATCTTCCATTAATTTATTGGATGTAGACATAGGAGTAGAGATGGGTTTGGCATTTTCCATTTCGAACTTTTTCAACATCTCTTTACAATATTTTTATTGAGAGATATGGATGCCTTCATCTGATTGCCTTATTTGCAATCCTAAAAAGAAGTTTAATTCTCCCATCATACTCATCTCGAATTCTTTACTCATATTTTCCGAGAATTCTTTGCATAGTGCATCATTTGTTGAACCAAAGATAATGTCATCTACGTAAATTTGTACGAGCAATATATCATCATTTTCTTGCCTCGTAAATAAGGTTTTATCGGCTGTTCCCATTCTAAATTTATTTTCTAAGAGAAACTTGCTCAACCTTTCAAACCAAGCTCTTGGAGCTTGTTTTAACCCATATAGGGCTTTATATAATTTATAGACGTAATCTGGATGGTTTGCATCTTCAAAACCGGGAGGTTGTTTGACATATACTTCTTCTTCTAATATCCCGTTTAAGAATGCAGATTTCACATCCATTTGATATACTTTGATATTTTTATGACATGCATAGGAATGGCTTTGATATACTTTGATATTTTTATACCTCTAGTAGCATTCTTATTACTTCTATTCTTGCTACCGGCGCATATGTTTCATCAAAGTCTATGCCTTCCATTTGGGTATATCCTTGTGCGACTAATCTCGCTTTATTTCGAACTACCGTTCCATTTTCATCTAATTTATTTTGAAATACCCATTTGGTGCCAATTATAGAGGTATCACGAGGCTTTGGGACAAGTTCCCAAACTTTACTTCGATTAAATTATAGTAGTTCCTCTTGCATTGCAGAGATCCAATCCTCGTCTAATAAAGCCTCTTTAGCGGTCTTAGGTTCTATTTGAGATAAAAAGCGAAGATGATTCACAACGTTTTGAACTTGTGACCACGTTTGAACTCCCTTCCTTAAGTCTCCAAGAACATTTTCAAGTGGATGACTTCTTATAGTAGGAATGGCTTTGGGTAGTTCATCCTCTTTTTCGTCTATTTCTAATGGATTCTTATTCATAGGACTCCCGAGATCCATATTCTCAAATTGTCGAATGATAATTTCAATATCATCTTTCTCGACATTTTCTTGATCAACAAGGTCTTTATATTTCGCATGTGGTTTACTTTCATCAAATGCTACATTCATTGATTCTTCCACCACAAAAGACTTTAGATTAAACACTCGGTAAGCTTTACTATTATTCGAGTATCCAAGAAATATATCCTTCGTCTGACTTAGGATCAAATTTTGTAAGGTATTCTTTTGAATTTAATATGAAGCATTTGCTTCCGAATACTCGAAAGTAGCTTACCTTTGGAGTTTTGCCAAAATAGAGCTCGTAAGGAGTCTTTTGTTTTATATGTCATAGCAAAACCCGATTAAGAATATGGCAAGCCGTCGACATGGCATCGGCCCAAAAATATTTTGGTCGACGATATTCATTTAGCATTGTGCTAGCCATTTCTTGGAGTGTTCTATTTTTCCTTTCAACAACTCCATTTGATTGTGGGGTATATGGAGCGAAAAAATTATGTGTGATGCCATGTTCATCACAAAAGTTGGTAAAACTGGAATTCTCAAATTCTTTACCATGATCAGTTCTTATATAGACTATGGTCATATTTTGTTGATTTTGAATCATTTTGCATAAAGAGGAAAAGGATTCAAAAGCATCGCTTTTGGCTTTGAGAAATTCCGTCCACGTAAATCGTGAATAATCATCTACGATTACCAACGTATATGAACAACCTCCGAGACTTTGTATAGGAACCGGACCAATAAGATCCATATGTAATAACTCGAGAGGTCTTGAGGTAGATACCATAAATTTTGCTTTGTGAGAGGCTCAAATTTGTTTTCCTATTTCGCAAGCTTCACAAGTATGATCTTTTTGATAGTTTAACTTTGGTATACCTCGTATATGGTCTTTAGTTGATAAATTTTTTATTAACTTCATGTTGGCATGTCCTAATCTTCGATGCCATAGCCATGGATCATCATTTATAGTGATTAGGCATACGCTCACTTGCTTGCTCATGTCGCATATATAAACATTTTTATTTCTGGGGCAAGTGAGAACCAATTTTCCGGATTTATCTAATATTGAACAATGAGTAGTGTAGAAGATTACCTTGTATTCATTGTCGCATAGTTGACTAATGGAGAGAAGATTATACCTTAGTCCTGTGACTAGTTGTACGTCAGAAATTCTAACCTTTCCATTTCCGATATCCCCGATGCCGACAATGTTTCCTTTGCTATTATCTCCAAATGTTACGCTACCCGCATTAACCTTTTTAATGTTGTTTAAGAGTGACTTGTTGCCGGTCATGTGTCTTGAACACCCACTATCAAGGTACCATAAGTCTTGTTTCGCGGCAAGACAAACCTCTTCATTTGTAGAGGAGACTTCTTTAGATGTAGTTTCTTCTCCGAGAGCCATCAAGCATAGATTCACCACTTCTTTACTAGCTTCCGGAGCTTCTTCATCTTCACTCAAATCCCAACCATTTTCAGCCACGAGACTTCGTCCCTTTGAGAGTTTAGGACATTCTCTTTTATAGTGACCGGGTTGTTTACACTCAAAACACACATCTTGTGTTTCCTCCGGAGATGCATCTTTTGGTTTTGGAGGAATGTAAACGGGATGAGTAGTAGAGACATTGGCATTACTATAAGTATTCATATTTTGATTGCCTTTGCCTTTGTTGTAGCTCGTTGACGGAAAATTATTCTTATTGTTGGAGGAATAATTTTGGGGGTAATTAGGCCTTCCGTTAGAGTTAAAAACTCTTTGTTGATTATTTGATTTTAGGAAGCCCTTTCCGTATCTTTGAGCTTTGCTTTGAAGCACACGACGGAGTTGTCTCGTGAGAAGAGCAATTTCACTCTCATTGAGATTTTGAAGTTCCTCATTTAACTCCTCCTCGTTTTCATCTTCATCTATTAATATGGCCTTTCGTGCCATATTTTTCTTTTTGTCCTCCACTTTTGGAGCAACCTTTTCCAGAATATTATCTTCTTCGTAAGCACGAAGATTTCTGAAGAGGTTATCAATCTTATACTCATTTAGATTGTGCATCTCTTTTATAGTAGTAACTTTGACTTTACAACTTGGAGGTAGAGATTTAAGAACTCTTCTATTCTTTTCATTTTGAGTATAATTCTTTCCAAGTTGAGATAATTCATCGATTATACGAGTAAATCTTGTTTCTATATCGATGATATTTTCTCCTTCTTGGAGTTTAAAGTTCTCATAATCTTGGATTAATGTTTCCATCCGAGAATCTTTTATATAAGTGGTTCCTTCATAGGTTACCACTAATTTGTTCCACATCTCTTGTGCTGACTTGCAATTATTTACTCTTTTGTATTCTTTTTCCGCAAGTGCACTTATGAGAACCATTTCCGCCTTGGAGGCTATATTCATTGTGGCTTCTTCCTCGAGATTGTATTCACTAACCTTCTTTTCGATGAGGATGTCATCAATAATTTTGGTAGTTATGTGAACACCGTCTTTGATAGCAATCCAAACTTTGACTCCTTGAGATCTTGCATAAATGCGAAATCTAGTTTTCCATGTTGCAAAGTTGGTGCCATTGAACAGAGGAGGTCGTGAGCTTGACAATCTTTCACCGCAACCAACGGGATTGATATACGCCATTTGGACCACTTTTTTTGTTGTGCCTGTAAATCTGCAAATCACTTAACAAACACGTTAAAAAACACTGCTCTGATACCAATTGTACATGGTCATGGGTCCAACCCATGTCACCATACAATGGAACCTATTAGACCAGCCGATAATCATATCCACCGATCTACCGCCACCCTATGGTCGGAGATCATGGCTTCGGTGACTCATACACCAAGCAGAGTTCCAATAGGTGGTATGCCCAAATTCACAATATGGGTCAACTAGCTCTGATATAAAATGTTAGGTCCCGTATGAGGGCTATGTTAAGCTAGAAGGGGGGTTGAATAGCTTAATTACCAATTTAAAAATTATTATGGCATTTTAAAAACTTTACTGAGTGGTTATGCAGTTTATATGTGCGGAAAATTAAGTGCAAGAAAAGAAAATACCACACGGCGATTTTATCCTGGTTCGCGATGACGCAACCTCTAATAGATCCGCTCACCCCTACTCCAGTCCCCGAGCTCCTCTCCCGGACTCGGGATTTTCCCTTAATATAAACTCGCTCCTTTAGTAGGCGGAGAAGCCTTTACACCCTTACAAATATTTATCTTGGTGCGTAACACAAGGGTCACCACCTCAAAATAAATGTAGTTCCTACACAACTTATCTTAGACAATAACTCCCCGCTATCTCTTTAAAGTTGATGTAGATCCCTTGTGTGGACTTGGCTTCCTTAGCTTTCACCACTCTCGGATCTTAGTATCCGGTCTTGGGTCTTTCCTCTTCTTCACGGTGCAAATACGACTAACTCCCCGCTAGTGCGTATGAGACTTGGGTCTTAGAATGAAGATCACCTCACGTCACGTCACCTCACTGCGAAACTAATAAGACAATCCACATAACACAAAGTATAGAGAAAATATGTGTTGAACTAGTATGTTACGGTACTAGCCCAAAGATGGTATAATATTCAAATAAGAATATTAATACTCTATATGTATACTTGACTTGAGATATAAAATGTTATATCAAGTATACTTTTGATTACTCCGTCTTTATGGATTATTTGTTAATCGGAGTAATATAAGAAGTCCTTTATATGTATAATCAATATGGATTATGACTTCTTTTGATCTTCAAGCTCAACACGTATACTTAACTCGAAATATATATTTATATGTCAAGTATACGTATGATTACTCTGTAAAATATATGTTTATGGGAGTAATACGAAGTCTTGTATATATATGTATAAGCACTATGGCTTACGACTTCTTTTGTATTCTTCTTCTTTCGATTATGTATTTATGGATCGAAGAATACTTTGGTTACAATCTCGGAATTGTACCTATCCTTTTAAGCTCTTAGGCTTATGGATTTAGTATACTTATGATTTGACGATTATGCGGTCAAAGTATACTTTTAACTTCAAACAACTTTATATGTTCTATGATTCTTAGCCAAGATCCAAATAATAGAAGTGCGACTAATTGGCTTTAAATTTGTGCTTTTGAAGTTTAGGTGGATGATTACGAAGTTTACTATTGATCGACTTATAATTCCCCGGAATACAGAAGATGCTAGAAGGGGTTATAAGTGATACCTTTCGTAATGATACTATATACACGAACTATGCGTTGACCAAGATTGAGATAAATGAAGTGCAAAGTAATTGGTCAACTCGTGTGATTAAATCCACCTTTGAAGCTTAGACGGATAATTACGAAGTTTATATATATCGAATAAAAACCCCACGAAACACTAAGGTGCTAGAAGGGGATTATACCATATCTTTCGTAATTGGACTATATACACGAACTATACGTTGGCCAAGATCCAAATAATAGAAGTGCGAGTAATTGGCCAACTGGTGTGATTTAATCCCTCTCTTATATTTGACAAAATTACGAAGATCACTATTGATCGACTTACAATCCCCTGGAACACTGAAGATGCTAGAAGGGGTTATAAGATGATACCTTTCGTAATGATACTATATTCACGAAATATGTTGGTTAAGGTTGAGATAAATGAAGTGCAAGTAATTGACCAACTCGTGTTGTCAAATATGAAATCTCACTCGTGAGGAGTTATTTAGAGATTTATGAAATCTCACTCGTGAGGAGTTATTTAGAGATTTAAGTACTTGTATATTATAGATCTTCTTCGTTTAGAACTTCGGTTTGAAGATCAAGTACTTATTCGAATTCCGAGTTCGAATCTTCGTTCTCTTTTCTTAGAGAACCTTCTTTATGGGAGATCTTGTATTATATCTTGAGATAAAGTAGAGAAATTAAGTACAAAGCTCAAAATAAAGAAAACCAAAGAAGAAGCTAAAAACTCACCACTTTTGGAAAACGGTCGGAAAAGTTCGCCGGAAAAATTTGCCGGAGGTTCGGGCCGGATTTTGGCACTATAGACGAACTTGGGCAGCCCTTCGGGAGGCTGGAAAGTGGTGGTGGATGAGCTCACTTAGTGGGAACAAGCTTGGTTGGGTGAAGCTAAGCTTGGATATCAAAAACCTTAAGTATATGTGTATATATTTAAGAGAGAGGAGGTTTTTGAGAAGAATTGTGTGTATAGAATTTGAAAGAGATGAAGAGAGGCACTTCTTGAAAAATTCCCAGCAAGTATTTGGCTCTTTAGCTTGGTTGAAATGGGTTGGGGTGGGGGTTTATTTATAGAGGAAATTGGGTGGAATGAATGGTTGAGATTCGAGAAGGAATGGATGGTGGATGGAGTGTATCACATGGATTGATGACATGGCCAGTAGGTTGTGTTTCTTTTCAAGTGGGAAGGAAACACAAGCTAGTATTCATTTAAATCCCAGCTGAAATATATATATGAAATATATATTTTCCTTTTTTTTAATCATTCTTTAATCACTTTAATTAAGGATTAAGCACCATTAATTATGACCACCCCAAAAACTCTTAAATAAATATCATAAAAATATGATAATTATATAAATATTATAAAATGATGTCCTGAAAAGTTTGGTCAACTTTAGTCAATGGTAACTAGGTCAAACGTGGTCAACTGTGGGACCAACTGCCTCGATTTTTGTGCCCGGACAAAAATTCTCTGAATGCTACGAAATTTTTACCATACTTATAAAATACCATTTAAATGATCCATATCAAATTTCAAGTCATTCTAGCATGTGGAAGTATTTTATCTAAAAATAAAACTGTTCTGTCAGTCTTTCTTCCGAGTAAAAATACCATTGGTCTTAAAATAAAGGAGATAGATATTTTGACCAAAGTTTTGACTTGTATAAATACTTAGAATATATTTCCTAATATGTGAGATATATTTGGAGGATAGGAAATGTGTTTGAGTATTTTTGAATGATTTTCTCCAAGAGATGCTGATTTTACGAACCAGAAGAAAATTACTGTAAGTATACAGAACTGAGTTGCAAAATTGGATATTAATATTCCAATAATGAATATTAATAATATTTGGATAAAAACTCTTTTTTTATTATATGTAGAGATATATTTTGGAGCGAAGGGTAAAACATTTTTGATTTAGCACGAGATCTCTAAAGAACATTTCTGATATATTCCTTATTCGAATTTGTTGCCTTATTGATGTTGCAACTGTAATCTAAAAAATATCATAACTTGATATTTCTTATTTGATCAAATTGCCTTAGAGATATATTCCATAAAATATAATTTTAATTGTTTTTAGAATAATGGAATGTCTCTTTTTATAAATAGTCTTTGAAAATAATTTAGCTGGTTTGACTATTTGACTTTGATCTGGATCAATTAAAATCATATCCTAATGGAGAGGATCTAAGTGTACTTAAATTTTATGTTTAATCGTACAAATACCAAAATAAATAATATATCGAAGATATCCTTTCAAATACCCTGAAATGCACAAACACTAGAAAAACTCATCAAATACATAAAATACTTGATTTCAAGACATCAATTCAAGCCATTATAAGACGTTTTAAGTGGTATAAAATGCCACTTATCACACAACAACTGCCAACAACAATATATTCAGCTTCAGCTGTAGAAGTAGAAACTGAATTTTGCTTTTTACTAAATTAGGACACAAGCTTGTTTCCTAAAAATTGACAGGTTCCTGTTGTACTTTTTCTATCAATTCTACAACCTGCATAATCTGCATCTGAATAACCAATTAGATCAAAAACAGAATCTCTAGGGTACAAATGCCAAGTTTAGGTGTTCCCTTGAGATATCTGAAAATTCTCTTAATAGCGACTAAGCGAGATTCTCTAGGATCATCCTGAAATCTAGCACACAAACATGTAGCAAACATTATATCTGGCCTACTAGCTGTTAAGTATAGAAGTGAGCCAACCATGCCCCTATAACTTGAAATATCCACAGACTTTTCAGTAGTGTTTAATTCAAGCTTAGTTGCAGTGGACATGGGAGTTTTTGCAGATGAGAAATCCATTAGATCAAACTTCTTTAAAAGATCAAAAATGTATTTAGTTTGACTAATGAATATTCCATCACTAACTTGCTTAACTTGCAAACCAAGAAAGTAAGTTAGTTCTCCCGTCATACTCATTTCATACTTACTCTGCTTCAATTTGGCAAACTTTTTATAAAGTTTTTCATCTGTAGAGCCAAAAATAATATCATCTACAAAAATTTGAACAAGTATACTAGAGCCATTAACATTTCTAAAGAATAAAGTTTATCTACAGTATCTCTTGTGAAGTAATTTTCCAAAAGAAACTTTGATAAAGTGTCATACCAGGCTCTAGGTGCTTGCTTCAGTCCATAAAGTGCTTTCAAAAGATAGTAGACATATTCTGGAAAATTTGAATCTTCAAAACCAGGAGGCTAACTTACATAGACTTCCTCCTCCAAGTCTCCATTCAGAAAGGCACTTTTGACATCCATTTGATAGACCTTGAAATTGGCATGGGCTGCATAGGCTAAGAAGATTCTGATGGCTTCAAGTCTTGCAACAGGAGCAAATGTTTCATCAAAATCTATTCCTTCTTGTTGACAATAGCCCTTAGCAACCAATCTAGCTTTGTTCCTGACTACAATGCCATTTTCATCCATCTTGTTTCTGAATACCCATTTAATGTCAATTGGATTCTTTCCTCTAGGCTTGGGCACCAGCTTCCATACCTTATTCCTCTCAAATTGGTCTAGCTCCTCCTGCATAGCTAAAATCCAATCAGGATCCAACAAAGCTTCTTTTACCTTCTTTGGTTCTTCCTTAGAAAGAAAGCTGTTGTACAGACATTCTTCTTAAGTTGCTCTCCTTGTTTGAACTCTAGAAGTTACATCACCAATGATGACCTCAAAGGGGTGATCCTTTGTCCATTTTCTTTGTTGAGGTAGATTAGCTCTAGATGAAGAGGCCTCATTGTTGTCTTGATTTGTGATTGAGTTTTGATTGTTAGAAACTCCCCCTGAGTTAATGGATCTTTGATTTGAGAAAGGGGAGCTTTCTATAGGTGATCTATTCTGACTCCCAGCTTCTTTTGATGTCCCGACGGATGGTGAATTTTGAGTACCGACGGATGAGGCTGGTTGTCTCCCGACGGATAAGGCAGATTGTCTCCCAACGGATGAAGCATTATGCAACTCGACAGATGTTGAATTTTGTGCTTCATTGGTAGTAGATTTTTCTGCATTATCCTTTGATACTGTTTCTTGATCACTTTCATCATCACTGTCATCACTAACCATCTCCGCATTGTCAATTTGAGGCTCTCATGGTAATATCCATCTTGTAGTTCTTAAATCTTTTTATCATTAAAAACAACATGTATTGATTCCACAACAATGTTGGTTTTTAGATTGTAGACTCTGTATGCTTTACCAACAGCATATCCAACAAAAATTTCTTCATCTACTTTAGCATCAAATTTCCCATTCAGATCAGTTTGATTTCTGAAGATGTAGCATTTGCAGCCAAAGACATGAAGAAAATTAGAGTTGGCTTCTTGTTCTTGAAAAATTGATAGGGAGTCATGCATTTTGCTTGATTAATCAGAGAAATATTTTGAGTGTAGCATGCAGTATTTACAGCTTCAGCCCAGAAATATGTTGCTAACTTGGACTCTTCAAACATTATCCTTAAAGCTTCAATAAGTGATTTGTTCTTCCTTTCTACTACTCCATTTTATTGTTGAGTTCTTGCTGCTGAAAACTCATGCAAAATCCCATTTTCTTCACAGAATGCTCTCATGACAGAATTCTTGAACTCAGTTCCACTGTCACTCCTGATTCTTCTAACTTTGAAATCAGGATGATTATTGACTTGCCTTATGTGATTGATGATGATTTCAATAGCCTCATCTTTAGACTTTAGGAAATATGTTCATGAGAATTTTGAGAAATCATCTACAATTACTAGGCAAAATCTTTTCCTTGAGATGGACAACACATTGACTGGTCCAAATAAATCCATGTGTAGCAATTGTAAAGGTTCTTCAATTACTGAATCAAGCTTCTTTCTGAATGATGCTTTAATTTGCTTTCCCTTCTGGCAAGCATCACACAGTCCATCCTTAGAAAACTCCACTTGAGGAATGCCTCTAACCAGTTCTTTCTTTACTAGTTCATTCATGGTCTTGAAGTTTAGATGGGATAGCTTCTTGGGCCATAACCAACTTTCATCCTGACTTATTTTGCTTTGAAGACAAGTAACAGATTCTGCATTTGATGAGTTGAAGTCAGCTAGGTACATATTTTCTTTTCTCACACCAGTGAGAACCACTTGTTGCTCCTCTTGTTAGTCACAACACAGGCTTCTGAGTTGAAGGTTACTGAATTGCCTTTATCACAAAGCTGGGTGATACTCAACAAATTGTGCTTGAGACCATCCACTTGTTAGGTCACACACACTGTAGAAGGGGTTGAATACAGTGTATAATACAATCAAATCGAATTAAGAACACAAGTATGTAATAAAGAATAATCTTATTAATAAAACAGTATTGCAATGGAACCGTTCTCCTCTCAGTGATGAACAAATATCACGAGAGCTGCTAGGGTTACAATGAATAATATCTCGATAATAACAACACTTCTAGTGTAAACCCTAAGCTGGGTTTATATACCACACAGTTACAAGATAATCTCTAACTGATATCGGAATATAATTATGTATCCTAAATATATCAATTAGTTATCTTTTCCTCCAAGTCTTCTATTCTTCATAGAATTCTTCTCCATGCATATCTCTTCTTGTTTTAGTGCTTGATCTTCTTTCCCTTCAATCAGCCGTCTTTCTTATCTGAAAGTCTTCTTAAGTCCTGATATTATCTTCTGATGAATATCTTCTGATATCTTAAGTTCCGATAACTTAAGTTCCGATATCTTAAGTTCTGACTTCAGTATAAGTACTGATTTCCAGTTAGTCCTATTTGTCCTGTTAGTCAATGATTTGAAAACTAAACACAAATCATTATTAGAACATGACATCACAAATATATCGAACAATCTCCCCCAACTTGTAAATTAGCATAATATACAAGTTCAATAGATATTTGATTATGTTAAAAACCATTAAGTACAAATGTATATGAGAATTTGACTAGATAACTACAACTCACAGTCCTTGTAGCTTTTACCATCTTTAAATGCTGATATCAGCTTTAGCCGGTATATCCTTCAAAATTTAAACAGTTTAGTCCTCGACCTGGCTTCAGTGTGTGATCTCTTGAATGTCAGGAGTTGTTCTGAGATAGTTTCTTCAGAAGAGTTCACTCAGCATATTCAAGTTCATTTATCATCCCCCTTTAACATCTTTAAGTTCAGTTGTATTTTCTCCTATCTGAAAGATAGCAGCCCTGAGATCATTAATCTTTGCTTTCCTTAGCTCCTGATCCAGTCTGATCAGATAAGTTTTGTCAAACTCCAGATTAAATTCACACCCTTAATACCCAGAAAAGTAGTGATCTTGGCGGTATTAGGCTCATCTCAACTAAATCACCATTGTGAGCTCCGTACTTTGGATAGTATGGTCTGTCAGACTTTATAGAGTAAAGTTTCTTCTGCCTCTGAATATAAGATATTAAGTATCTGGTAGCACCATCTGTTGAACTGTTCTTCACTTGAAGTAGAAATAAACCATGTTGCAGTTCTTCATAATACTTCAACCGAATTGCATCCTTTCTTATCTGGAATACTCTCCCATCTGTCATAAAATAAAGCATTATGTCTTCTTTCAGCTTGGAGTTGTAGACCATCTGTACAGACTCTAATTGATTTAGTCTTTCTAGAGTTGTCCCTACTCCTGGTTCAGTAAGGGATGTAGGATCTGAGGTAGAGTTGTTTATTCTTTTCTCATCAGGATTACCCAGTCCTTTTCTGTAATAACCCCAATTTTTGGGAAATTTTTGAAACCCTTATGAATAGTGTTTTTGCTGAATGAGAAAACTTTTCATGCCACACTATGTAGGGGTTCTGATATGGATATTCTGAGATTTTATTAGTACTTTATATGGGATATAAGTGTATGTAAAGATCGTCAGAATCCAAATCCGAACACTTTGATTTTTCCCGGAAATACACTAGATACGGAAAGATTTGAAAAAAAGGTAACAGGATAAAAAGGATTTAAATTAAAGGATTATAGGAGAGGATCATAAAAGGAATATAATATATTGAGAAAGGTTAAGGGAACCTAAGTAATAAGATCCCGGGTATGATCCTTCAAACGATAAACGAAAACGAAAGTTAAGCGAACCGTAAAACAAATAAGTGACCAAGAGACAAGCTTGTACAAGAAGCCAGGGACTGTGACATCATCAAACCACAAGGTGTGGACAAGTGGGAGCATTATGACATGTGCAAGGTGACATAAGCATGACATGGGAAGGAAGGAGGTGTGGTGGCTTTGTAACCACACAAATTCAAGGGCAAGAAGGTAATTGACTAAAACAAGCACAAAAACCAAGCAACCAAGCCAAGTAAAATCATTTTCATCAAAAATCAAAAGCAACCAAGGCTTTGTTCTTCATTGCTCACGGCTTTTCACTATTCAAAAGGCAAGAGAAATTCAAAATCAAAGATCCAAGCTTCCTAAATTGGTAAGATAATTCCCTAATCATCTTCATGCTTAGTTAGGACTATATCATGAGTTTAAGCCATTAATTCTTTCTCAATCTTCTTCATTTAATCAAAGAAGAAGACAATTAGTGTTTTCAAGTTTTTTAACTTGAACTTTTCTTGGTTTTCTTGAAGATCCAAGCATTCTTAAGACTTCTCCAAGCTTCTTAAGGCTTCCTAGCTCCACCCACCACTTCAAGGAAGGTATACCATCTCCAAACCCTAGATTCCTATATATTATAAGATGATTTTGATTAGTGGGTTGATATTGTAGCTTGTTGTTATGAGTTAGAGTTTGGGATTTGGAATGGTAGTGAAATGGAATGGTAATTGTTGTGGTTTTGATTTAAAGGAACTTAAGTATGATTAAAGTTAAGTTTAAGCATAAGTATGAATGATTAAATTGAATTGGTTGGGGTTGTTATGATGTGATAAGGATGGATGTTGGTTGTATGTTGGATTTGAGGTTGGTTGTGGTTGGTTTTGTATGTTTAAATTGGGAAATCGCGTAAACATAGCCGTCGTACCCGATTTTCTTTGGACTGTTTTTGTGCATAGCATTATGACCCGAGAACCCCCTGCTAGATTGACCACTGCCATGTTTAGATAGCCATGTTACGAGCTTCGTTTTGATATGTGGTTCGTTTGATTCCGATGAACGGTTTAGGAGAAACGACCGTTTCAAGTAACGGCGTTTCGCGAACGAAACTTTTTCCCCTCGCCTTACTTTGAAATGTAGGTTAAAGACCGAAAAGGGTTAATTAATGCATGAAACATTTATGGTAAGTGTTTTAGGCAGTTGGTAAGTCACTCGCGAAGGAATCGCTTTAAAACTCGTAAAGGTTAAATTATTAAAATGGTGGAGCCGAGGGTACCCGAGTGACTTAAGCGAATCAGTGAGCGCAAAACAAGCGTTAGAGTCTAAGTTAGTTAAAGTATAGATTTACAAGTGACTTTGGTTAATTCCAACTTACTTGTTGTTTATAGGTTACCAGACTCGTCCCGAGCCATTCGTAACCCAAGTCGCTCAGGCAAGTTTCTATCCGTTATACTGTTGTTGTGATGTATACACTTGTATATGCATTATCTTGCGATAGATGCATGTTGGTTATTTAGCAAATTCTTGCGATATATTGTAGCATGTGATGGTATATATGCATGCCTGTTCATATCTTGAAATATATATCTGTTGGTTCAGTTGATATACCTATGCTAGAGGATAGCGGTATCTTGCATATACCCTTAGTATAGGGACCCAAAGGTGAAAATATTTTCAAAAACCGGGAGTCGAGGATCCCGAGTAGATTTTTATGGATATGGATATTTATATATATATATATTTATATATTATGGTTTAGTTTTCTAAACTATTAATCGAATAAGGTTTTTCGATAACTTGAAACTTTATTTTATTATTAAATATTATTTCGAATATTATTCGAAGGCGTATGACTCCTTTTTTATTTATTGAATATTATTTGAATATTCATTCGAGGGCTTATGACTCAATTTATATTATTTAATGAATATTATTTGAATATTCATTTGAGGATGTGTGACTCCTTTATTTTATTTAATAAATATTATTTATAATATTCATTCGAGGTATATGACTCACTTATTTTATTTATTGAATATTATTTGAATATTCATTTGAGGATCTATGACTCCGATTATTTGCTGAGATATATTCTTATTTTATTAAAGAATAAGGTAAATATCAAACTTATTTTCGATTATTCAAATAAAGATAATACTTTCATATAAGTATATCTTTGGTTATTTAATACTCGTTTCAAGTATAATTTTAACTTCTACTTCAATTATTTTTTTTATAAAGATTTATCTTTATGGGAATTTATTTAAATAATAATATTCAGTCATTTTCTAAATATCGGGACTGATTTACCATAAATCCCTTACTCCAACACTCTTTAAAGTGTTTTCGAGTCTTCAAAATGATTTTTAAAAGTCAGATAGCGGATCCCAAAACTCATTTTTTATATTTAAGATCTTCCTTCCTTTAAAGGGGATTAAATACTCGCTCAAACCTGTGGAATCCGGCTCTATGGTGTATTTTATATTCACAACGAGGTTGCAGATTTGGTAAATGATTGATTACTTGC